>NW_010226715.1:24320-82424 GCF_000690775.1 Eurypyga helias
CAATGCAGTTTGTTAACCCAGAGCAAATGGTGTCCTCAAGATGATGCCATTCAGTCAACATATTCTACTAATGGAGGTGCAGAGCTCAAAAATCTAGAGGAAAAGTTATATTTGTTGTAAGCTTCCTATTTGCACTAGATTATGTCTATATTCTAAATGAAAAACAGAGCTGGAACAAAGGTGTCACATTACTATGTATTTATGATTTGTAACAACCTCTTAATGAGTTGCCTGTGTTTTCTCGTGTACCTGCCGTCCTCAGGCTGTGCTACAGAGCACATGAATGCGTTTTTACCATCAGATAGATAATCTCCAAGAGCTGCTTTTGCTTGGTTTGTCAAAGGTAATGCTTTGTACACCTCTGCTGGGAATGCTGAGCTAGCTTTTGAATGCAGAGCTTAGAGGTCTAGATATTGGCTTCCTTCCTTCTAATTAACATCTCACATGTAAAGGAGACTGGTTTATCTTTCAGAGCACAAGGGTCATATAAATAGTCTTTAGTACAGAAAAGAGCTAGGCAGTTTCATGGTTATAATTTAGAATCCAGTTCCATTTCAGTTATTTAGTCTTGAAGCCAAATGAAGCAGAGGAATGTGATTTCTTATGATATTCTTTCTTTCAAAAATATTTTTTTATCTTATTCAAATCCTCCATCTTGGTAAGCCAGAAACATTTTGTTGAGAGTTGCTTTTTATAAAAGTGAAAAGGAAAACTTCCAGCAATTTTCCAGACACAATTTGACAGAAATAAGGCCACATGTTTTGTTGTTTTTCTTTTCCTGAGCACACTAATAAAAAACAATCCATAAAAAATTGTTGAATTGAAAGTTTTAAAGGTCACCTACAGTGTAAGTATTTTCATTTATCAGAGCGTTTGAACATAAAAATAATTTATTCTTTTTTGAGATTATATTTGATGAATTTCACTATGTAGGTGTAATACAGACTTTTCTAAGTCACTTGACTGAGCATACCATGACATTCTGATTCAAAGATTAACACTGTGCTGTATCAGTAGAATACATTTTAAATGGATTAACAATTGACTACTGGACAGATCTCAAACCAGAACAAGTTACTATTCACAGAAATAAGGGGATTTCTTAACCCGTGGAACTGCAAAATTGAGCTAAGTCTCATGCTCAAAGACCTGCACACATTCTTTGTTCCTCTGCACTTTGAAACAGACAAACTTGGAATTATATGTAAGTGTATTTTCTTCTAGTTCTCAGTAAAAACAGCCAAGCAGATCTTAATACAAGACATTATCTGAACGAAACGTCAGGAAGGTGATTCTGGTGTAATGTAAGCTCTGTACTTGTTTACAAGTGAGGGAGAACAACACTACCTTCTGAACTCCAGTCATTACAAGAGTTGATATTATTTGAGCTGTCCTAACATATCAGCAACAACTACATTTACTATGTCCGCTTGAAACAGGCCTTGCACTGCTGGCAAATGGGAATGATCATATGCCTAAACATTTCCAAGTCAATGAACTCCCCTGCTCACATTTGGAGGAGTATGGTTACAAGACAGATGTTTTTAAACAATTGATGCATGGCTCCCAGCAAAACCTTGAAATACCATTACACAAGTCACATCTCACAGCGTAATGGTACTGACCGAGCCAACAAAGACATACACAGGCCTTTAAACCTCCTCTCATTAGTTCTGAGAGGGTTGGGGAAACAAACTCTGGAGTAGCCATGCTTATGGATCTTGATTTGTTAAGAGCTTGGATTAAAACAGGCTTAAAGAAGATGGTTGAGAGAGAGAAATGGAGTAGATGACTTAGTAACATTCTCCTTGGCTTAGATGAGCTTGAAGTAAGAGAGGAGGAAATCTTCACCATGTGCCTACTGGGACCTTTTTACTGTGTGTTTAACAAGGATGTAACTAATCTTCATTTCATTCCGTGACCCACTTATGAGCAAGTAGTTTGCTGTTTGGGAAAGCAACTTAAAGTTTCTGGTGCTTAAGCAAAGGCACTTGAGAAGAAAAAGGTGTAAGAAAATTGCTCAGGGGGAGCATGGGACAGGACACAATGGCTGGCAGAACAAAGGACAAGGAAGACAGGCCTGTGGTCACCACTATATTTCCTACCTCCCTTTCTAAAGATGACTAAAGGGAGCACATTACACTTCATGCCATTAGAGTATCTTTGCTTGGGAAAGTCTGAAACTTAGAAGAAAAATAAATGTCAATGAAAAACCAGTAACAACCAAATACTGCCACCACCAAAAATTATTTGCCTTTTAGGAAACAGATTTTCCCATCGCGATCTAATTGATCAAAACAAACATTGATCTGCTTCTGTCTTCTCTATGGCACATACTGTCAGGTAAATGAACATGCACTAAAGCAACATGGCAATCCACTCTTGCTGTTTCAGCAGCACAATGCCACTTTCCAAGCACAGCTCTGCAAAAACAGCGGAATTCTTTGGCTTCCTCATCCTCCCATCCAAGCCTGATTTATCTCAGCAGCAGTTATCAGACCTGAAATATAAACATTTTATTTCTGACACAAGGAATTATAGGATTTACAGCTGCTGTTGGTTTGGGGGGAGAAAAGAAAAAAGATCACAGGATTCACTTCATAGATTACAGTATCTCATGGAGGCAAAATCACATAACCAAACACACACACACACACCCCCTCAAGTAGCAAAATATTTCGGCTTTTGACACATACTGTAAAGTGACCTACGTTTCATCATGCAGTGGTCTAATGAATCAATCAAAATCAACCTTTCAGTCCAGGCAGTGGAGAGCATAATAAACAAAATTGCAAAACAGAACTATTCTATTGATTTTTGTTAATCTAATCTTCCCCTAAGCACCAACTTATCATTAGATCCTTACCCCCCTAACTCCTGCCCAGCAGCAATGACAGCTGGGGCTGTAGCTGTATTGACAACATTCTCATTAAACAATGGCATCCGTTATCAAAACACACTCATCAAAAAATGTGACAACTGCTGCTTGCAACTTAAGGACTGTACAACCATAATGTGAGTGTCCTTCTAATGCTGCTGAAAAACTAGTAAATAGAAGCTCTGCATTAAACAAGGAGGCACAGGTTAACTTATACCTGTTAACATACTTAACATACTGCTCTTTTAGTTATGTTCATTTGGTGTCTTTTAGCTGTAGAGAAAACTGCTAGAGAATGCTTTGTAAATCACATTACATCAAAAGGCAGACAACTGATTCAGCCTGAGATGTAGGAATATGCAAGACAAAGTCACTTAATCCCCATGTGGTTTAGTTCTACCACACTGACTGTGATAAAGGTATAGACACAGGAAAGCAGATTTAGTACAAATATCAAAAGAAAGACACAAATCCTAGGTCCCAGTTGGCCTCTTAGCGTACCTCTGAAATTCAAGGGCTGGGATAAGAAGGCTGCTTCAAACAGTCAGCAAGTATTTCCTTCCCAATAAACTAGCTCTTTATTACACTGGGAAAATAGTAGCCACAGCATAACTCACAACAGGTTCCCTACCCTAAGGGATATAAGAGTAAAAAAAAGGGCAAGAGACAGACAATATAGTAATCATCATGAACTTTAAAAATTAAAGTATGCTGACAGATGCATTACCCCTTTAACTAATGCTCTTATCCACAAGAAATATAGGTAATTCAATTTATTTTCCTCTTCTCCCCAAAAGAAAAACTCCTTGGCTCTGATTTACCTTCTGAATAATCTTTTCTCATCATTATCAGCACTGGGAAGACATGACTTCCTTGTTTATCTGCCTAATGTTTGGTGATATGGAAAAGTCCTATATATCATTCAGTAAAAAAGGACAAGAAGAAAACCTGAGCATCCTCAAGGAACACAGCTGAATAAAGGGGAATTTTAAGGAAAAAAATAAGTTTAAATTAAAAAAAAAAAAATCACAAAACTAAACTACAATGACAAAAAAGACCTCTCAATTTGTCTTTCATGAAAAAGCTACTCTCACCACTGGGTCTTGCATGTTACATGCTGCATAAATAATTAAAACCTACCTTTTTTTATTATGGAGAACAAGCAGCTAGATTTTTACCAGCAATATAAAAATAACAGGCCATTTGCCTTGGAATGGTAGTAAAAATTCTGTAATCAAATGCAAGGTGTTTTATGGAAGCTTCCTTTCTCTATGATTATCTGTCATTTTCAGTCAAAACAGAGCTAATATTGGACATCTGGGAGAAGGACTGCTTTTGCAGGCCTTGCTTCATGAGCAGAATATGGCAAATAACAATATTTTAAGTTTTCCCTCTTTGTGGTCAGAAATAAAAAGCATAATAAATATGTTAAAAAGGGCTAATGAGTCCCAAGCAACAAGATCTTCATCTTTCAAAGACTTTTATGGATTGTAATTAGCTAATTACTGTTAATTGTTTGAGTGGGATGAAGGAGTACTCTGGGTGTGGGAGGGCAGGCATTGTGCTGAACATTCCGTACTCATCCTGACACCACTGGGTATAATACCCTATTCATCAGGAATATCAACAATTTACTTCCAAAGTTGTCTGGTTGAGTTCATAGTTTTTGTCTGTGGTTTAAAAAAAAAAAAAAAAAACCCACAAAAAAACACCTACTGCTGATTCTTCATGCTCTGTGCATGCTTAGTCAAAAAAGCAGACTGGCTTCACCTCATACTCATGAGATGTAGAGAAATCCATAAAATCCACATTTTTACAAAATTTTCTACATGGTCAAACATCATCTCTCTAAAAGAATGGCACACTACAACCCTGAAGTAACAATGGCTTCACAGCAACTAGTTTTTTTGCATCCTGAGTCCCAGGCATGGGACCTTCTGCTACATCTAATGTAATTAATCAAATTTATCCCATCCTGAAGGCCTACTCATACAAAATAAAGAGATCTGGCACTCAGTGGTGCTCCTTGGTGTCTTTGTAACCGGAGTTTAAGTATCTCTCGGACACTGCTGAACAGAAGTCACTGTCACCTCCACAATGAGGATTATAGCAGTTCCGTGCCTCAAGGATTAATCCCTTTAAAACCAGTTTAATGGGGATAAGATGATCAGAAAAGGATCAGTAATGAACAATAATACAGTATTACTCAGTTTTGTGCCAAAACCCTTACTACAGGTGCTACTATTAAAATCTGATCTAAGCCCCATTCAACATGAAGGGCAAAATTTTATGTTTAGCTAATTTTCACATTGACCCGGAGGAACTTAAAATAAGGAAGTGTATGATGCAGAGGACTGTGGAGTCAGGCTTTTTTCAACCGAAAGTGACACAGCAGATAGTAACTCACAACACTACACAATGAATATCTTTTTGATCTTTGGTCTCATGTTTTCCTCCTCTGAGAAAACTAAACGTGAAGACTTTAAAATTTCTGGTGCATTAGGAAAATAAATGGAAACGCGACTATCTGGCACGCATCATTACCTGCTCACCCGGGTGGGCAAGGCACAAACTGAGCATAATAGCCCTCCTTTGTCTTCTAAAACACAGTCCAGGGTCCTAAACACATTACTTACTGCCCAGAAATCAGCGTTTCATTAAACAGCCACTTCTCCTGTTAACACCTACTGTACTGACAGTTGTATTGTGACAGTGTAAACTACAGAGCAAAATCACTGCCATTAGAAGATTAACAGACTTGTAAGAGTTTGAAGAAGAGCTGGTATCTGTTGAATCAGGGAAGGATAGACACATCATTGCTGCCTACTCCAAACATCTCCAATAACTGAGTTGGTAAAGCACTGGCTATGAGAGGCTGGCATATAACTGACTCTCTCCAAAACAGGTACCTCCACTCAATTAGCAAACTGCCATCATCAAGGGTGAACAGTCACCTTTTTTGTGAAAGGATAGCAAGGTGTACTTCAGCACAGAGGAGCTTAGTAAGGAGAGCATCACCTTGAAGAAATGAGAAGGGTAATCTGAATACAGAAAAAATATCGCTATCCCCATAGATCTCACACTTATATTTAGCGAGCCACTGTAGTTGTGAGAGTAGCCACTGCTTTTATTCAGTTTAATTTCCCAGCAAAGCAACGTTTGTGACATTTGGAAGTTCATTAAGTGACATTTCAAAGTTCATTTCCACACAGCTACAAAAACATTAAAAATTTGTATTTGGTAGCATAATCTCCCATCAAAAATTGTTTTCGTTTACTAAGAAATGTGTTGTAGTAGTCAAGTTCTTAGCAAAAGGATTGCTTTTTAAGGGACACGAAGAAAGTTTAATGAAGGTAGTTAAGGGACAAGCTTAAAGAGAAAGGAAACTAACACAGGTCAGCAGTATAAGGAGGTGCATTCTTTTTGTCTTGTATTTTACTCTGAAGCAAAATGCTTGTAACAAGACAGAAGAGGCCTCCTGAACTTTCAGAATAAAAATCTTTGCTGGAAACGTGAAAATGACGAGGACTTGCCATTAAGTTGTCTCCCTAATTGTGCCACTAAAGCTCAAAATAGCTGCGTAATACTAAACCACACAGCTATTTTCTTCATTTTCCGTGGACTAGATTTATTTTTTGTCTTACTTCTGCCTTGGAAAGCTTCCATATATACTTAGACACTGTTAGGGCAACTTCTTAAATATTGAGATTGCAAGATTAATTCAAGTTCACATTCTTATTCTGTACTAAAAAATATATCAGGGAAAAAAGCCACATGAGAGCACAAAAATTTGTCAGCCATTAGTTGTGTATTTTGAACATTTTGCTTTGTATCGTTCTCGCTTTCACTATATTGCTATTACTGTGGCACTATTTCATGCCATATGTCTCAAACACAATGCTACACCCAAAATAGTTACTTTTGTATTTTGTTTTGTAACATTTTTCCTCAAAATTTCTGCTACAGGCTGGCTGTGTTTCCTGGGAAAGAGAAGTTCCCATATGCAACTGGAACAGAGAAAGCTAAACAAGGTGTTACCAGTCCAGAGTCTCAGCAACGCTTGTCAGAACTTCAAACCATGCAGGCAGATTCAAACTGCCTGTAACCTTTGGACTTGAGGGTTGACTAAGCAACTCTGAGTTTTCCATAGCCAGTAGAGTCCATTTTAGCATCTCTAACAGCACAAAGCCAGCAGAAACATTTGTTTACTCAATCACAGCCTCTTTTAGGGGAGAGTAGGAATACTGAGTGACTACCTGGGGACTTTTCTCAATAACAACAACATTAAAAACAGAACCTCTGATGTTATTTAGAAACAACAACTGTAAAAGTAGTTTGGGTAACACTTAAATCTGTGTTCCCAACTGTCACTGTCAGTCTTGTCCAGGCCTAGCATTCTATAATGAAGAGCACAGGCATACAATTGAAAATGTACGGAGCCAAGCTATTATACTTTATTCAAGTCTTTTGAAAGCCTCAGACTGAATTTTTCAACAAATTGGACACTTGTTCTCATTCTATGCACCAGGCTAAAAACAATCTGTGAGATTTTCATGCTCTTTCTACTCTATTTTATTGTCTAGATGTTGACATCAGATTTATCACAATAGTTTCTAGGCATCCATGATTAATTTTGTAACCAGCATTATCAAATGATCAACACCACATTCTCTTAATTTAGATCTGATTATCCAGCAACCATGATTTTCTCCTGAAGTGTTATCCACAACTAAATTTAAAAGTAAAAAATAACATGATCTTGAAGTAATATCCCTCACCAAACAGATGGCCTAATTACTGGCACTGAAAGAGCCAAGAAGAAAGACTCCTTGTACCAGATTCAATAGACTGTAGCATATAGCATCCCTTATTCTTTTTCAGTCTTAGTGGAACTCAGACTATTAAAACACATGTGGAGAAGTTTCACTTAAAACTAAGTATTTTTTTTCTGCTCTCTTTGAAACTGTAATCTATTAAATAAAAAATTTGTTTTCAAATTTAGCTGTTTTCTACCGAGTGAATATACTAGAATAAACCTACAGATTTTTTTCAAACACATGTTTTAAGTAGACTACTAAGAAAAAAATGTAAATATCACTCCAGTGCCCCTTCCCTTCTCTGACTCACACTGTTATGCAGATGCTTATGACCTTCACATCTTGATATCCTGTGAAGCCTGCAGGTATCCTTCATATTTTATAGATCTGAAGAGACAATTTTTGGTGGTTTGGTTGTGTTTTTTTTTTTTTTAATTAAGCTTTTAAATAGAAAAAAAAATTGATGTTGAAGTTCAAAATGAGGATTTTTTGTGTCTTTGTTAACATCCTTCCAGCCCTGTGTAGCCCAGACAAATCCATAACTATCAGTTAAGACCAATACAGATACACAATCTTTCATGATTAGTCCTGCAAGACTACAGCTTACATAAAAGTACAATATGAAAAACATCAATTAAAAATATTACCTGAAACTTTATCTTTTTTATCTAATGGCTTAAAAATCACCAGTACTTGTTTTAATCTTTCCAATTTTCCAGGATGTGAAAACGCAGCAACACAAAAGGATTCTAAATCTTTAAGGTCCCTTCCAACCCTAACCATTCTATGATTCTATGATTCTAAATAATTTTACTCATTTCCAATAGCACTGTCTGAATTTAAGTGACTAGACTAACCCATATTAGAATAAGGTATTCTCCCTCTACATTTTATTCTTGTATCTTAATCATTTTGCTTTTTCTGACTCACCAAATCTTACCAAGAGTACATGGGAGTGGCAGCCTTCTGCTCAATGGCTGCTCTAACGTAACTGCTGTATTAGAGTTGTTGCTTCTCAGCCTAAAACAAACCCACTTTCTGACTCAGTTTCCGCATCCTTTTTTTTTTGGATAATATCCCTCAGAGTACTGGGAGGTTTGATTAACATGTAAAGCTTTTTGAAATAATTTACCAAAGGCAGCAGTGCAGAGTAGTGTTTTCTAAATTGCTTTGCAGGTGGAACCTCATCAGATTTGCTATAAAGCTACCTGATCATCAAAAGCAACAGCTCCCACTGGCTTTAGCTGCAGCCTTGAATGAGCACAATCTTGTTTATTAACATCCATTGTTCATGGCATCATTGTTTTTCTCTCTGGCTAGTGATTTTCTCTGGTTCTTTTCTAATATACCCCGTAGTAGGAACATTTTCACAGAGATAAAAGATACTACTTTCCGAAATGAAAACATTCAAAGGATGTAATCATTTATGACCATAATTTGTGAGCAAGTTTTCCATGATGCTTAGGTCATTTGCATTTGGACCAATCTCCAGAAGCTCAGCTGAACCTTCCTGTGCTTGCAAAGCTGCATACAATTTTCACATTATGAAATAGTCTACAGAATGAGGACCTACCTAGACTGGCTAGTGAGAAGCAAATCCAGAAGCTTTATTTCTGAGCTCTAGCAGTCACTTTAGTTAATTGAAATATTTCAGGAAAAACTTCTTTAAAAAAAACAAAACAAAACAAAACAAGAACAACCAAACCGTGCAAAGTAGTTTAAGGTAGCCTCCAAGTATCAATGTATCATATTACTTAGCATGAAATGAGTACTTAAATATGTGGCCCTGGAGAGATGGAAGCATTTGTTTATTATGCTGGGGAGCTGTAGCTAAACCTTATGCTCTCCATGGCAATAGACAGTCTTTCACCACGGACAAAGTATGCAGCTTTCTACTTTACTGTAAGATACTCTGTATTTACAGTAGTTTCTCTATTTGAACATCTAACTGCTAATTTACAAAGGTACTCGCAGAACTTCACCCTTGGCACATCATCTTTTTAGCAGGAAAAACTTCTAAGCTAGATTTGGCTGCTCTGGTCTATCTCCAATTGAAGCACTGGCAGTTGAGGATATCCACAATAATAAGAGGTTGAAGACTGCCATGCTAAAATTCCAACATGCCTACTCACTTCAAACTCCTGCCTGACCAAACACTTCTGTGGAAGAGACTTGAATATTTGCTCAAATAAAAGTAAATATTTTTTAAAATGCTAGTACTTTAAAAGGTTAATGCTTTTAAGATATGTGCTAAACCAAATTATAGCCAATGAACCAAATAACTATAGCAGATTTGTCATGCAATAGGCAATATTTGCCGCTTTGAAGTAACTGGGAGCTCAGGTGTCCATTAGTCTTACCAGACCACCCTTCCCTTCCAAGGGAATGGCTCTCCAGGTCTCCTGTCTTTCCTCCCAGGCACTATTCCACTGTGACAGGGGAAGGAAAAGGAGTTCTTTGCTAGCAGAACTCAAACAATGACGTTGTGCTCTTCTGCTCAGGCAGCTCTCTGCCAAACTAATGACAGTGAACTTCACATTGCTCAAGTGGACAGACAGGAGGATACAGCGTTACTGTAGCTAACCAAATATAGATAAGTAAGATTTACCCTGCTCTCATCAGTGGGAAGCAACAGTATGTACTTTTTTGCCCACTAACTAGTGTTATTGTAAATTATCTGGTACTTACACTTCTGTGCATAAGGCCTTTTCAACCTATGATTTCTCATAAATACTTTGCCACCAACCATCAAAATTCTGGAGTGCCGTGATGTCTCAAAGTTTCTGTCCTAGGATTACAATGATTGTATAAGCCTTACATTTCTTTTTAAAATTAGAAAACTTGTTGCACAAGTGTGAAAAATTAACTTTAAAAATCTCAAAGGATAATTCTGGAAATGTGTCATAAGGGAGTTTCTTTAGAATCAGATTTTTAAAGCAAGTCTCAGCATTTAGGATGTCTGGCTTCAACAATAGTTCTTACCTGTACAGCGCAAGAAAATGGTGTTTCTCTAGAACCAGCTCAATAGTTGATGTTTCAACATGCATTTTAATTATTAACTAATATGTTTTGGGAACATAGGTCACCTAAGTTTAATTCATTTTTAACAAAAAAAACCACAAACAAACAAACAAACCACAACAACGGACAACAACATACACAAGACTCTGATATGCCTAATATAAAAACAAAGGCTTAGCCATATGAAATAATTATTTCATGGAGTTTCTGGCTGAAGCAGCAAAAAACTCTTTCTCTCCTTGTGTTACTGCTGAATGTATACACTCACCCACTCAAGAACGCAAGATTCCCATCATATCCATATCATCGGTTTACAGAGTGGGAAGAGCAGCCACCTCGAGCCCTGGCTGAAGCCCTGGGAGAGGGGAGCCGGGCTGATTGCCCACAGGGGCCTGGGCAGGTAGCGCGGGCGCCCCGCTTCCTCCCCACCGCTGTTCGTGGTGATGAAGCGGGATTCCCACGGAGCGCCGTCACCAGCAGCGTTTCAAAACGCAAAAGGGGCACGGGGGAAGGGAAATACTCGATTTATTCCTCCGTTAATCAAAAAGAAATATTCACTTTGTCAATTTCCCGTTATAAACAAAAAACTAAACGCACTTCCCACTGAACTTTGAAGAGCTGTAAATTACTAATACTTGAACCTGTGGCTCACAGCACTGCGAGGGCAGTGAAAAAAAGTCAATTAAAGTAAGTTTTTAAGAAGTCAGCTATCGTTGCGTCCATGTAAAGAAAGAAAAGCACCAGCAGAAATTAAGCAACTTGCCCATGCAATAGGACACGGGTCAAGAGCTAATGCATGTCATCTTGTAGTCCAGCCTTAACTCGACATAGCTAGAGCTTAGGGCACTTCCAAGCTCTCAGGACAGGACACTCATCTAGCTGTACCAGAGCTCTACATCAGCACTATCAAACTTTCTTTGCCCTCCAGTCTGCTCCTGGGGAAAGACATCCAGGCACTATAAACGGAGGTCAGAGTCATGTGACCTGCAAGTGCTGAGGGGGAAAAAAGTTCACACTACTCCTTCTTACGGAGGTGTTATTATCCTTGACTTGTTAGTAAGACTATTCTTGTTTCATGCCATTAACATTTTAAAATTGCCACAGCAAGGTTCAAGAAAGGCAGTAACTGACCAGCAAATTAATCTCCAATTTAAACTTATTTATTTACCAGAGTAATATCTCCTATTATAGAGCCTAGTGCAAAGCAATAGTAATTTTTTTAAATAATAAATGTTTCTGTAAACTGATTTCTTTACGTAAGGATGTTTTGGTGCCTGTCTCTCCCTGCCTACATTTTTTTCCTTTCCTATCTTTAGTTCAGAATATCTATAGACCATATTACAACTTTTAGGAAAAAAAAAAAAGGATATTAAAATTGATGGCAGAAATGCACATGCTGAGGGAGAATACCATCTACAATTAGCTGATTTAAGCAATCTTTTCGTAAAAATTTCCTTTTTCTTTCTATCCCAACTACAGTCCTATGTTTTGGGCAGAAATTGTTTCTTATCACAGAGTTAGAGTGGTAGGGGATGGAAAGGAACCTCTAGAGATCATCTAGTCCAACCCCCCTGCCAGAGCAAGATCACCTAGATTAGATCACACTGGAACAAGTACAGGCAGCTTTGGAAAGTCTCCAGGAAATGAGACACCACCACCTCTCTGGGCAGCCTGTTCCAGTACTCTTGTCACACTCACAGTGAAGAAGTATTCCCTCATGTTGAGGTGGAACCTTCTGTTTTCCAGTTTATGACCATTGTCCCTAGTCCTGGTCACTGGACACCACTGAGAAGAGCCTGGCCCCATCTTCCTGACACCCAACCTTTACATATTTATAAGCATTGATAAGATTCCCCCCCTCAGCCTCCTCTTCTCAAGGCTAAACCAACCCAGCTCTCTCAGACTTTCCTCATATGGAAGATGCATCTAGGCCCTTAATCATCCTAGCGGCCCTGCACTGGACCCTCTCCCCAGCAGTTCCTTGTCCTTCGTGAATTGAGGAGCTCAGAACCGGACACAGTTCAGATAGTAGTAAACAAAAATCTTAAGATTTTTTTTTCAAAAGCAAAATTTTACAGAGCAAGCTTACTAGGAGGAAAAACTGTACTTGTAACTTGCACTTAAATAATGCCAAGTGGCCTTCTAATACACAGTTGCTCAAGTAAGACTTTTAAAAAAACAGAACTCAACATCAACCCTGTTCCACAACACAAGTATGCAATTAAAAATACTTAAACATGTATTCGTGGACAAAACTTGGTCTACAGACCATAGTAACTCTAACTTCTAATAATGATACAAAGGGCTTCTTCCTCTTAGATGACTGTTTGAATCAGATGACTACCAGAACATGTACAAGGATTATGAAGATTGTGGTCTTTTTCCATACTGAAGAACTGAGTAAGTGTTTTCTGACACCACTAATGGCATTCTAGTTCACTTCCTCTAATCTTTAAAATTCTCTAGAGATTTAAAATCTCTAAAAATAAATGCAGAACACCAACCTGTTTGCTGGATGAGGGGTTCTGGTTTCTGAACATTTCCAGCACTACGTAAGACAGAAATTACAAAAAACTTGAAGCTTCCTTGTTGTTTAAAACCTCTGATGTTGCGTGTGTCTTCTTTGAGAAAAGAAGTGTAATGTAAACAATGCAAGAGTTCAGTGCTCTTACTAGCACTAATTCTAATTAAGTTTTCTGTAGAATTGCATACCTAAAAATAAAAAAGCCAATACAAATTAAAGATACTTTATGAAGAGGAGATACTAGTTTTGTTAGCTGATAGCCATAAACATGAGCTACATTTACAGATAAAGGTGTATTTCAGCTTCACAGATCTAAGAACTTAAAAATATAAATATCAGCATTTTATAGAGTCCCTGGGGAGAGAAAGCTCATAAGAAAGCATTGCCTCTGAGCATCCCATGTGTTGCTCTACCCGCCCTTGCCCCAGCATTCACTGAGCTTCAAACAAACCTGCATTACTGTTTACAGAGTGGACCTCTTATTAAGTTCCCACTTGTCATAGCATCTGTGCAAGAAGTCTGGACTCAGAAGCACAGTGGGAAGTCACTGACTTCCACTGGTGTTTACACTGCCTTTTGTGTTTTTAAAGCACAAAATTTAAAATTGAGTTTTTCTCTGTCCTATATCATGCCCTAGGTGGATGAGGTCCATCTGTCAGATTCAGACACCTGCAATCAGCAAGCATATTTGAGTTGACAATAGGGTCAAGGCTCAGGAGCAAAGTACTGCTCACAAAGGGAATGTGGCACTGAATTTGCAGACACAGTTAAGGAAAAGTTCTGGTGTCAAAGATTTGTGCTGCTGCCCCTGTGGGAAATAAGCCAAACTAATGAGGAAAAATATTGAAAGATATTCCATTCTCCAGGCTCTCCTGTGCATTCAGTTTTCTCTATTTCAGCCTATTAGTCTTCATTCTGTCTCTCCTGCAGCGGCCTTTGTCAGCACATGAATAATTAATGTTAATAGTCTCATCAACTTCAGGGCATAGTGCAGGACTCATTGAGCAAATGTTGGTTGGGCTTGTCCTGCTTCATGATTAAGTCTTTTCTTTCACATAAGAGAACCTACAGCGGTAAAGCTGTACTCTACTTCTTCAGTGTTTCTTGAATGGGCATGTGTAGTAACTGTAAGCATTACATGGACTACCTCATAATAAATGGGGCCTGATTGTCTATTAAACGTGAGCATTCAATGGATAGCTAATGCAACACTGACTGCAGGTAATAGTTGGCTTTAGTTTAATCTCTTTAAATCCATCCAGAAGATTATTTTTGTTGTTGTAACAGTTCACAGTATCATAATATTACAGTTACATTACGTTAGCCAGTGATTACCTCATAAATTTTAGATAGGAAAAACCAGTCAAACTGTTTAGATCACAAAGCATTTCTTACACACTCCCTAAATGGGCTTGACCGCTGAAGATGTCAGCATGAACAAGATGAGTGAGGACAATGTTAGATCCATTATGGCTGACTGCTACTGCAAATAGTAACATAAGCTCTCACTATTGCCCTGTATTCTTCCTACGTTATAAGCTCTTCTTGAATCCATAATGGAAAACTAGAGTTACAATGAATTTTCCCCTTTGGCTGTGACTGTGAGGCACAGATAAAGCAAGCACCAAATCCTACTTTGATAAATAGACTACCAAGGTAGATTGCAAGAGGCAAATACTACTAATAAAAAAATCTCAGTGAGATGCATCTGTTTAAGTCACTGCAGGCTTTCCTCCAAAGTAAAATACAATTGTGGTTAGCAGTAACACCTGAAGGTCCATTTACAATGCTCATTTTATGAAAATATGACTAATCATTGAATAACACCACAGTTGAATAAAATTCCATATTATTCCTCAAACTCTCATACATTATGTCCGTTCATCTGATTATAAAAAATCTAGAAAAATGTCAAATTGAACAAATCAGGAGTTTCAGGGATTCAGACTCATGTAAAATACCACACCCCACACACCCCCAATCTCTAATTAGACCTGCCAAGAAACAGTAAATTCACTCCTGACTTCAATGAAAATGCACAAATAAAATTGTCCAAGTCTGATATTTGAAAATGGAAATAATTTAATTAGAAGAAACAGATGTTTCAGAACACATGAAATAAGTCTATTTCATAATTAAATTGATATTATACTTGAAGCAATACTATTGTGTCTTCGTATGTTTTATTTAGCATAAGCATAACAACATGACCTCCAGGTACTAAAAATGCTTGAAAAAAATTGCTTTAAAAACAATCATTGGTGTTGCTTTTCAACTATGGGTACATTCTTCACTGTTGACTAAAACAAGAAAAACTAACAGATTTGAAACAGGCCTAAACTCAGAGCAAAATACCAAAACAATCTGATCAGGTGCTAATTGACCGTAATAAAAAAAGAGTAAATTCAGCCATTAGCACATTAAACTTGAACCTGCCTCGCAGTAGGACACACAAACATCAGACAGGGCATGTGCTTCAATCTGTTGCTTAACTTAAGACCTTAGTCAGGTTCTTTGCATTAATTTTGAGAGTCTTCACCCAGTAGCCAGCCAGAAGACAGGCAACTACTGGGCAGGAGAAACAGCTTTGTGCACTCACTGCCTACAGCTCAGATTGACATTTGGATTGAAATTACCTAATTTCCCAAACAGGGACATTCCAAGCTCCCACTTCTACAGGGCATTATGGTTCAGTTACGAGGAATCTGCTGTTCAACTTTACAAGTATCCTGCTGGTTTGAATTGCTTCTTTCCTCCATCCCAGTCCATAAATAAAACCAGACCATTACACAACACTCCATACATTTTGGTGACTTAATTTTCTTGTATGCTTTAACTGAGTAAACTTGAATTGGCTTAAAAGTAAGAAAAAAAACATAATTGAGAGCAGACCAGGAATTATATTGACATTCACTTTTCCTGCTTAGTATATAATGAATGATGAAAGCACTAGCTTTAAGGAGATAATTAGTTTCATAGTCCACAATAGTGAATATTTACTGGGTATACTTAGAAGAATTTAAGTGAGTGAATGAATAAATTTTAATGAAGACAAGTGTGATATTTGGGGCTATACTATTAAAAGCAAACATACAGCGTATTTAGCAAACTGAAAACCTACTAGTCAGATGTATAAAACACATTTGTTTTAGCAGTATTTTGTCATTTTTAAAACTATACACCCACATCTACTTCTAATTAAAGTTTTAAACCTGCCTTTTTTTTTCCTAAGTTTAACCAATATTCATAGCACCAAAAATGTCAATGTTAAAAGTATGAAACAATATATTATATAGCCTACATAAACAGCAATTTAGAAATAAACTCAAGCCACATCCAGAAAAACACAACATCAAAAACCCCACCATCTAACATCCCATTAAACATAAGGCAACACAGAAAGTTAGGACAAAGGAACTTCAAAAGCATAGATGGTCAGCAAAATGCTGGTTTGTTGCGGACTGCTAGGCCATGAAAATGAAGTGGTTAATATTTTAAAAATAGAATAGCTACAGAAGATGATCATACCTTCAGCTATTTGCGTCTACTTGTAATATATGAGATGTTTATTTCTTGTTACTACTTATCACATACACTGAGCTGTTATCTAGTGAAATGCTAGGGCAGGCTCACACGTTGATATGACAATGGCTAAGCAAACAGACAACTCCCCACCCTGACTCCTAGAATGATACCTCTGCTCTGACACTCCTGCAAATGCACAGGCCATAACAACTAACAAATGAGTAAGGGTCTTAAACCAGAGAATATTGGCAGAGCACTGGTCCGGTAACTTCCCTTCTACTTTTTCACGGCAGCCAAGCAGAGTGTATAACACCAGTCTTCAACATACCTGATGGTTTCTACAACCCAGTAGGCCCTTCACCAGCCCAAAGCAGTCTAGCAAGCTGAAATAATTTCCCTTCCATTTCCCTGCAGTGCAAGTAAAGTGCCAGGCTGTCAGAGTTTCAGTGTAAGAACAGGATTTTCCACTGAAATCCCATTTATTTAGATAAGCAGAAAAAGTGACATAGTAGCACAAAAAGAAGAAAAATGATGCTAATTGGGTATATGGAAAAATCTCCATGCTAAGAACTCTAAGACTTCATTATCTCAGAGCACTTTTCAAGTGCTAAAATATACTGTAGAGTATTCAAACACAACAGGCTGACGGTCCAAGCAGCTCCAGTAGAAAAGCAGGAGAGCAACAGAGTAGACAGTCACGCAGTTCAGCAAATTCAGAGGAGACAGATAACAGGAACAGCAAAAGGAAGGTATTATAAAAAAGAATTATTGTACCACCCTAATTCTGTAAGAGGTGCCAATCTCTTTCCTGTGACCTGTTAAAACACTTAGAGAATTCTAGTAGAAATTTCCCAACATGCTGGCATAGATGTTACCTTTTCCCCCTACATGCACCTGCTGGTTAGGACATGCTCCCTCATCTCTCTAAGTCCACCTGTTCTTGCTCCACTCTGGCAGATATATGCTTATTTCAAGTAGAATCTCTGGTCTCAATTTAGCAAGGTTATCACAGTTTTAAAAATCTCACATGATAATTTTGCACAGAATTGAAGGCGGTTCCATGCAGGGGTATAAACCAGTTTGCCTGAAATCATAGGATTTTTCTTTACAACAAGTAAAGAAAGAAGTGAAGTAATATTGATTTAGGAATTCCTCCTTTACACAATCTAGTAAGCAAAATGCTTCACACCCCAATGTAAGAGCGCTGCTGTTGTGGATTATATGCTGTGATATTTTTCATCAACTGCCTATTGTGTCTGCATTGATGACGCTAAGCCCTGTGTGCTCTTTTTGGGGAAAACAAACTGCATTCAACCTACCAGATTAACACCACTTATAAATAAATAAAAATCTACATTTACTGTTAATAGAAGACCAGCTGGCATCCTGCTGTGGAGCTGAAGGTGCAAGCACACGCTGATAGAGACCCGTGATAGGTTGCTGACTCATTTTTCATTCGACTTTATGGATGTTTTTGGGCATGAGGATTTGCAAGCTATGATTCAGATATCTCTGTCCAAGTGTTATCTCGCCCTCATAACAGAAATCAGTAATTAAAGTTTAATATGCAGCATTGAGACTATCTGCAACTCTCAAGGGGCCACTAGAAGGAAATTAGCAAAGAATGATGCAAGTTTGCTAGAAGGATTTGATAGCCAATTCTAATTTCATCAGCTTTGATTGGGAAATTGAAAAGGCACCTCTGGGGGCACTAGCCATGTGTTTCCTGCAAGTTTCTCATTTAATTAAACAAGGCACATGGCAGATTTTAAACTTACCTAACATAAACCCTTGCAACTGCCATGGATTTGTCCTGCAGAAGCTCCCTGCTCTGTTCTGATAACCCAAACTTGCTAGCATAAAACACCGTCACACAGAGCCGAGCACAAGAGCAGACAGACAATTGAAATTAAATGCTGATTAGATGCCAAGAGAAGATTGCTTCTAATGCTGTGCCATGCCAGCAACTGAACAAGATAAAGCCCTTTCAGCTGAAACATGAATTCCGATTGTAGCGCCTTTGGTTTTTTGTGAAAGAGCAAGGTTTTTTTTTAAAGGTTATTCAAAAGGTTCAAGTGCTTTGAAAGGTTATGGACTTATAGAAAGCTCATAAGTTTCAAGAATACTTTAGCAGCTGTTTGAGTTCTCACTGAACTCAAGCAATGGCAGTTTCTTACCTGCATTATTTATGCTTTGTACTGCTACCAAGCCATTTTCCCTGATGCAAACAAAGCAATGCCAGCAAATTAGCCGCGTACCTTGCTAAGGTCTCTTCTTCCCACATTTTCCAATGCTCTCAGTTTACAGTGTCATAACTAAAATGAATATTTCTGCATCCTGGGTATAGAATATGTACTTTAAGGCTGTACTGACAGGTGATTTTCTGATCTGATCGAGAGAACAAAAAGGCTAGTTTAACCTGTTCTACGCTTCCATCTCTTCTAGTTCAGCCCATTACTAACAACACTCTGCTGCGCGTGACTGCTAAGTGGCTGTTTTAGTAGCAGAAGTCCTCTACGTACAATTTAAAAACCAATCTTTCAGCATGACATGAACGGGATGCAGAATAGATCTTCAGATTGGTATCTCCTTCACAGAACTCTTTTTTTCCTGTAAGCAGAAGTTTTAAATTTCGAGATTGCAGCTGTATTCTTTGGAAGCACGTAACAGTACTTGGAATATAGAGGAAGACGCTGAAAGAGTGCAAGACGGTAGAAATCAGCCCTGTGTCTTTGGCGTCTAGCTGTCAAGTAGACACCATTCTGCACTGCATCAGGTTCTTGAAAGTAACCGTTACTGCTGCTGGCCAGGTAAGTAGTTGAAGGATTGCCTGCTTTGGAAAGGAGCTTGAACTTCTTGTGATGCAGATCCCTGGCTTATGAAAAGCCAATTGCTAGTTTTACATCAAGAAAACTTCACACTCTCAAGTAGCTCAAGGAAGGAAGTTACAGGTGTCAGCTGCTAATCTGAGCAAGTCAATGTCATTTTGACTAATGCTTTATGAATTTGAAGAAAAATTGCAAGTTAGCAAAAATTCACTTTTCAAATTCTTCATGTGTACAATCTTATGTAAACTTAAATTAAGTCGGAGTGCAACTCTTTTTTTTTTTTTAAATTAAGTAACTTTTTTGGGAGTCTATTTAATGATTATAGTGACCAGGGTAGGTTTTCAACAACAAGAAATCGATAAAAGACAGAAGGCCTTATGCCATTCCTTGTTTATAGTTACAGAAACAAACAGCAGGCCAGAGAGAAAGCGTCATTTTCATTTGACACATGCAACTTCTAATGAACATGCAACTTCTAATGAACATAGCAGTTTTTATTCCAATGGGCTCGGCAGTTGTCATTTCAAATATAAAAGGCTTATGTCAATATTAAGATTAAACATCCCAAGGAAGTAGTAGCAAAACAAGAGGTTATGGTGGCTTGTTTGTTTGTTTTTTAAATAAGGAGAAATGCATCCTCTGCTGCTTTGTTTTGTTCTGGTAAATGCTTTACTTATTCCAATGTATTCTAACTGCAATACAGTTTCAATATAGGAGGGAAGTGAGAGGAATGATTAATTTCAGATTTCTTTTTTCTGGCTGAGGAAAGGGGAAAGTTTAAAGGTTTGTTTTGGAGAAATACCTTTTTCTCCAGCAAAGGACTTCTCAAAAAAAAGTTTCTGAACATTAAGTAGTGGTTTATGAAGAAAATAACTTTTTTCAAATGAACTTTATTATTTTGATGAGGAAGGTATTGCCCACCAGAAGCAAAGACCAGGGAAGACATCATACTGATGTGATTCAATTTGCCTAAGCATGTTAACCCATATATCTAATCAGGCAATCTCATTTGCTCCTGTTTGCTGAAGGAGTGGACCTCTCCTACTGTGCCAGGCTGCAGGACCGTCCAGAGGACCTGACAAATCTCAACATCCTTAAAGCATCAGGAACAATTACTGGCAGCAATAAACAAACACATGAAGTGTTCCAAAAGACAAGCTTATCCTCTCTTCAGGACTTTGTATCTCTCCCTTCTGCAGTGGTGGTATTTTAGTTTCTACTAGACATCCTCTGCTTTACTCCCACGATTTAACTGTGGAGTATAGCACATGGACCAAAGCAGTGATTTCTGTAGGTAGGGGAAACATTGTTCCCTTGGCCCTTCGCTTGAACAAGAATGTGTTTAGGACACTTGCCTCTAATCTTGAATTCTCCACCTTCTACATATCTACATAAGAATTTCTAACCTGACTTAATGTGATGTAAATAAGAAAAAGTTGGCATAGCACTGCTTTTCATTTCATCATTTTACCTCTTCGAACTGCTTCAGCACTAATAGCACTATATATTGCTAAGCCCCTTGTGCATTTGCAGGCTACCACAGTTGAGTGTCAAGTTGAGGGAGACAGGAAACTCCACCTAACTAGCCTAGGCACCCAGTGGTCTGACTGTCTGCAAGTATGTGTGCTTCCTGCAGCAAGTAGAGAGGATTCACAGCTTTCCAGCTAAAAATTTTGATCCCTCAAATTAAGGTTTGCCAATTTTTCTTCCCCTCCCTACCATCATAACACAATATTTTGAAACAGTTAATGTGCCAGAATTGATTTCTGCTGTGTGCTTGCTTTACATAAATAAGCTACTTTAAAAATATTAGCCTATAAAACAGGTCTTGTCATTGTTCTTTCTAACTCTAAGAACCCAGCTAATCATTACACAGATTTATATACACTGAGAGCCTTCAAGCTGATGTAATTATCTCATTCTTCATTTTTGTATCAGGGCACCACTGAAGGCATTAAAAGGTTAGTAGAACTTGCAATGGGTGGTCTTTTCCATGACACTTTTTTGCCCTTCTGGTGAGACTTTTATGGTCACTTAATATTACAGTGTGTGCTGGGGGGGTAATTTTGTTATTACCTGCCTCAAGGACAGCTTTATGAAGGTGAAAAAGTCCATAACCAGAAGAGTTCACAAAGGGTGCAGACATACTATTTAAACAGCAACATTATAATTACCCAAAGCTTGCTATTTCATATTTTTACTTAATGTTTGTCAATATAAGCTAGAAAAGATTAGTGTAAAGCTATTTTCTAAAGAGCAAGATGACCCTTTGTGTTCACAGCTGATCAATAACAACTTACACTGTAAGAACTGTGATGTGCAAAGTGTCTTACTTCATGCTAATTTAGTAGGGAATAGGGAGGGGCTTTGTTCACTGTCACCCACTGAACAAATAAGCTTAATGCCAAGTTATTAATAGTGCTTGAAATAGAAAATTTGTTCTGAAATCTTGCTAAAGCTGCAGTTACAGCGTAATATTAAATGACCCGAAACTACAAAAACACATACAGCATTTTAAAATAAGGTTTTCTTCTATTTAAGACTGAGCAAACTGGAATTTCATATTGCTTAGGAAGCTTTGTCTCATTTTTATGCTCTCATCTAATTTCTGCTGTAAGCTTTTCACGTATACACTAGGAGCCAAAAACAGGTGAAGATCCAGAACTCTTGCTCATGGCGTTTTCTTGCGTGCATCTGACACTCCTTAGGCCAAAACATCCTGGTCCCATTACAACAAAGTAGAGCTGTCAGCAAGCTGGATCATACAAGCGAGCCTGAGCCACTGTCATTAATATTGTGCTATGGACAACTCTAACCCAGCATCGTTATGCTACAGTGCCTAATCGCTTATGCCCCACAGTGACAGGCAGGGACTTCTAGAAAAGCACCCACCAGTACGACTGCAGGAGACGGGTTAACGTCTGCACGGATCTGAAAGTCAAGATCATTCCTTAATAAAGTACAACAATTATTCTCAGAGTGAGGAAGAGCCTTTTTATGTGAAAACAGTGAAATAAAGCCTTTGTGAGCCTCCTGCTGTCCGGCACCATTTTGTGGAGATTGCAACATCTGAGGCATCGGCATTGCAAAGACCTGGCACAAAGTGTGACAATGAGCTACCATACTGTGAGTGTCAGGAATGATGTCACATGTCAGCAAAACAGCATACACCAGCTGGAGGCCCACAAATGTCAATTATAAACTTTGTTTGAAAATAGAGTTCACAGTTTATACAGGATACACTTGATGCCATCAGAGCATTTGAGCACTGCAATGAACAAATTGGTGGCATGTTATTTTCTTAAAATTAGAGCTGCAAACATAACATGATGCATTTTATTCATTCAAAAGAATAATGTCTCCAATCAGTTCATCAAGGATTGTAGGATGCATTACCCAGATGTGCAAGCACAATACTTAATGATTCTTTCTGTGCATGTAGCTGTTACCTTCTGCTCTACTTTAGCCTTTAGACTCATGGTTATTACTTAGCTCCCAAAAGTGTAATGCTCTTAGTTCTACAGATCTAAGTAGATGTACATTCACCTAGATATTGATTTAAGTGTTTATTTTAGGTTTGCCAGAGAGGTTTATGCTCAATTTTGCATAACTTGATTGTAACGTTCTCATGTCACAACTCAGGAGGCAGAGAATACACATGAAAAGAACTGGCCAGTCAGTTTCTGATTTCACCCGGGCTTTCAAATTTTCATTTGGCAGGAGTGTAACATTTTACTGCTGCTCTAGACTTCATCCTTCCTTCTGTTGTTTTATAACCATCCCTCTTCTTCCAAACCACTGCTGCAGTACATTTAATTAAGGACTCCATTCTAAACTTTCTATATTAACCTTAAGAAGGTCTTAAAAATGTCGAAACCTTCCTATAATTACATGGAGCCTGACAGTCTTATTAAGTGTGTATATAGCTATATACACACACACATGTATATAAAACTATACATACATTCTTTTGAAACATCTTGGTAACATATTAATGAGACTTTAGGAACAATAAAACCTTAGAAGGTATTATTTTCCACATGTACTCCAATTTATTCTGATCCACCAGAAAACGTTTGCCTAATTTATTATCACAAATTACATCTACTTGCTACTGTAAGCTAGGATGAAATCGCATGCAAAGCAGGCTGTAGGTACTCTCCTGACACAAGCTGCTTACTAATATTTTTAGAAACTAGAATCTAATGTAAAAAATATTTTTTTTCCATAAATTGGAAAATGAAGCAGTGTTGTTCACCTACAGTGAACAGACCTCATGCATTAATTAACAACTTCTTAAACTGTTCATTTAGATTAATGGAGAAAATTCCACTAGAGATGAAAACCAGCTCACTACAAAATAAAAAAAACACGAGTGACAGACTTGTAACCTGCATTAAAAAAGAGTAGATATGAACGAAAGGACAGAGACATCTCAGATATGTGCTGTCAAAAATCTCTTCTAGAACTTGCTTCACTTAATACCTTTATAACACACTGACAGGGATGATGTATCATTTAGTACTGTGAAAGATTCTGCAGTAAGCCAGAAAAGTGATGAGCAGTTCTTTTGACCCTGGCACCCAGAATAATTATGATTATCTGCACTATTTAGCCTGAAAAGAATCGGACACCGTTCATGGTCTGTTAGTTCAGCTATGATGTTTGATAATCTATACGCACAAGTCATTGAAGGTCACTCAACCTTGGAGTACTTCAAACACACTTAGTTAACCTTTACTGAATAGTAAAGTGCAAGTGCCCCGTTTCTATTGCTACAACACTATTGAAAGACTGGAACTGCTGAAGGATGAAAATAATTTCATTTTATGTCTGCTGCGTAGAAAGATTTGAATAAGCCTGGCTTTTTGGTTTGACTGTAAATATGAAATACCTGCTGGAACATTGGAGAAGTGAAGGCTAAGCAGAAGGAAAATGAAGCTGAAGAAAATTAAGCTGATTCTGTAGCAACTGGTTAGAAGTGTTACCAGAACTTCCCCTCCACCTACACGCAGAAGAACTGTACAAGCATTCTTTCACTGTAACTTTGCCTCAGCTGACTAGCAAGGGCAACCGCACTGGTTCTGTATAAATGTTTTCAAAATATCAAGTAAAATGCTAGCTCCTGCGTTGCAGGACAAAAATATTTTTATAAAATTGAGGTCACAAACAAATTTAAAAAATGTCTAAGTGTTTATTCAACATGTAAGAGATGTTGTTTAACTATGTAAGAGATGTTAAAAGAAAGTTTAATACAAGAAATGGACTGTCAACCCACTAGCTTATGTTTAAATGTAAGCAACACATTTAAAAAATACAATGGATCATCCTCTGTAGGCCTACTCAGAACTCTGGAAATTCAGCTGGACTTCTGCCTAAAAGAGAAGCAGCCATGGCATCATCACACAGGGAAGAAAAAGACTCCAACTTTTACACTCCAGATTTGAAAAAGTAAAATAGAGAACCAAAGTTAAAACATTACACTTAATTCCCCACTCCTGAAATGACATAGCCTTCCACCTTTTTCACAAATCAATATTCTCACACTGATACAAAATAAGCATTAGAGAGCGGAGACTCAGTCCTCAGTATTGATTCAAGTCATTTCTATGACTTGCGCCTGTTTCTAACAGCAGAAACTTCAAAATGTATAATCTGTTTATAAGTACAGTATAATCTTTTAAGACTGTCACAGAAATACATTTTCTGTGCTATTGTATAGTCTTCTTCTACAGGAAAAAATATCAGGGTAGGAAAGATGCAGACTGTGTCTGATTCTGAGAGACATACCTAACTCTCTAGGTACTTTTCTTTTGAAGTTGTAATTTCTTATTTAGAAATCTCCTTTATTACATGCACAACTGCCAACTTCCAATATTTTTCATCCTTTTAGCCTGGCTGAACCAATGCTGAGATGAGAGCAAGACTCTTCATATTCTGCGTGTATCATCTTTAACAGCTTTGCTTACCAAGTGTTAACTACTGAAACCATTGTGGAAGATACATGAAAGGCAAGTACCTCTCAAATAGCCCTTATCTAGTGGCACAGAGAATTTCAATACCAACTCATTCTGAATAAGTTGGAAGTGCCACTAAGAACAGTCTGAAGACATTTTTGCTTCTGTCCAAAACTTTGAGAGTAGAAGATTAATAGCTCTTTGTTAGGTGTCCCTCCCCCACCACACCCTGTATGTTCAGTTTATAAAAATCTCAGTCTTAGGATAAAATCCTGAGCCGATTTTTTTTTTTTTAATATATATTTTTTCCTAATTCTATCAGGAAATTCTCAACATTTTTTGTACAATTATTTATTTCTTATAAATAACCAAACGAAACAGCTGCATAGTTTGCTGAAGCTTTATGGTGGGAAAATGGTGTATTTAAATCTGAAGTTAAAAAAAATCAATACACAATTATTTTTTATACATTTATGTTATTCAGTTTTCCTTTGGGTTTCTCTATTAATATTGAATTAATTTTCTTTATTTAATGATTATAATGCTGTTGTTGGGTTTTGTAACATTTAAAAAGAAAGAGTATCTAGTATTTTAAAATATTATAAGGATATCTATATCCAGGTAACATATGAAAGCTTCATATTTCATTTTTATAACCAAATAAAAGAGCATATTCCTTAGTTTAGCACAAATAAGTCATGCTGTGGTAAAGAATAGTCTAAAGAGCTGTCAGACTCTGTGGTTTTTTTTTTTTTGTCTATTTAAAGTGGTACATTTCTTGTTCTATCAAGTATCTGTGATCACCAAGGAAAATATTAATGCCTCAGAATGTATCCCACAATGGTCACACTCACCGTATCTGATTTCTTATTCATGAAGACCCTTTTATTAAGGTCAAGATCAGTAGCATAGACCACTCGTGAAAATTCAAACCTAGACCTGTACTCATGACAACAACTGTCCAGTCAATCACCTTAGAAGAGTGTTTGAAAAAAGGTTATGCAGATTCATCTACCTCTTCTTTTCATCATACAAGCCAGTATTTTTTTTCCTGTACAGTAGAATAAGGAAGGAAAAGGTTTGCCAGTGAGTATCTTCAGGAACGTATCTCTGCTTCTCACTACTGATTTATAATGCAGCTTCCTAGCATTTAGGAAATGGCTCATGGATGCACTGAGTTTTCTTAAAATATTACTATTGCTGATTTTCTTGATTTTGAAGGGTTTCCTCACCTGGCACAGAAAACTGACAGTGCCACCCCAAATTTCAGTCACTGCAAATTAAGAATTTAAGCTGTAATGTATGGTCCCCAAAGACTAAAAGACTTTTTTCCCCAAACTTAGGATGGAGGAAAAACACCTGGCAAAAGAAAAGGGTTTTGATTTGTTTTATATACATTCTGCAGTCTTTATCTGAAGCTTCAGGCTTTTTTCCCTTCTCATTCTTGTTCACTGGTCATCTTCCTCAGTTACCATCTCCCATAAAGCTACTTAATATCAAGGAATAATAAAAAGTGATACAAGTAAAATGAAAAATTGTAAAGCCAAAAATGTACCTCAGCACAAAGATGAAAATTCTGCTACCCTTGCACTCATCTAAATTCAAATCAGTTTGAAATCTTAAGCAGGGTTACTTACTTTCCACTCACATTATGAAGAAAGGAATTTGGCTTTTAAATTGTTCTTGTTTATCAAGAACCACTGCCAGTTTTTAGATGCATAGACTGAAAATTGTTAGTTCTTATAGGTCCCAGAAGCTCCCTTCATGGTACCAGAAAAGAGTTTGATGACAAGCTTATGCTGAGCATCTTTTTTCTCAGCTACCCTGAAAGGTGAGTAGAGAGTCCAGAAGTTATGACAGCCTCAGAAAATAGTGTGATCTTTATCATACAATAGAAAATGAGACAGTTTTGCTGAAACACAGCTTTGTTTAAGTAGCATCAAACCCTTCATGCAAAGTTATAACCCTGTAATTGCTCTAACACCTTATTTCCTAAGCAAGCTTCAACTTAAATTTGAAACAACTTCAATTGTTTTTAAGGAACCAAGTGTGTGATTAAGGACACAAAATGAACTAAGAAAAAAAAAATTCAGAAATTGAGTCAGTATCAGTGTAAACCAGGGTGGTCAGCAGTGGAGACAAACAGAAAGAGAGCCTAAAGTGTTGAAGAGAAAACTCCATTCAGAGCAGTAAAAGATTGGTGCTACAGTTATTGTGAAAGAGTTCAGATTTATGTGTAGAACTTTATTTGTGACCATAAGTAGATAAGGTTTACAGACACCACGGAGAACAAGTCAACTGGACCAAAGAGACATCATCTTTAGTTACAGGTTCCAGGTCATTCAGACATTCATCTTATGAAGAGTATGATTTTTAAAGATACAGGCTATGCAGGTTTTTTTGTTGTTACTGTGATGCTCTAAGCAAGGAATATTTGTTAATGTAAAAAACTTGTAATTCAAGAGAAAAAAAACCCCAAATTTTCAGACACTAGCCTTCCTAACTTCCAATGCTATCAGCCATAATTTTAACACAGGACACCCTCAAAGCAAAATGAGCTGATACTGTCATTTAGGAATGAAAAACTCCAGAAAACAAGCAGCCTTTGATATGCTTGCTATTTCACCCACCTAAGAGCAGATCAATTTACTTCCAACACCCTGCCAATTTCCTTGCCAGATGCTATTGGTCATTAGCATCTTAGGTTATTTGAAGAACTTCACCATTCAATAGCTTCCTCACTATTCACAATACTTCATGTGGCTTATTAGTGGAATTAATGATCAAATTTTTAGAAAGGTTTTAGCAGTTACTTGTAACTTTTGAGTATATGTGATTTTTGACTAAGCAGCCAGCATGCAACAAGGCTGAATTTAGACTGTAAGGCAGTTGCATGTTTATAATTAAATTTTGTAATAATCAGACTGGAAGCCTGATTATGATAACTTAGGCTGATATCTGCTACCTGTCTTTTTTCAGACAGCTTAGATAACCTTTTAACAAATATTGGTATCAAATAGGCTTGAACTAGAAGTGACAATAAATAAGGTAAAAGAATCCTATATATGTTCAAGGTCCATAACAGAGAGTCTTCCTTTCCTTCTCCTTTACTACCAAAAATGTTCATAAAATTCAAAATCATTGATGTGGCCTTATTCTGCAACAATTGCTTGCCCATGAGACTGCCAGGTAGGCATACTGCACCCATTCTGCTGTCAGAGCTGCTGCATACCCTGGCATATTTTATATTATTCTCTAAAACTTGAAACAGGTGACCTGTGGTTTTAAGAGACCACCACTTTCAGTTGGCATCTGGGGCCAACAAAAGGCTGTCTCTGTGCGCAGTATCAAAGAAAGATCGTTTTGCTTTTTGCCTTACAGAAGTGTTAGCTACAAACTCTGTCAACAAAAACTGCCTGGTTATTGCTAGCAGCACAGACACACTCGGGTTTCACTCTACTGAGGGGATTGCCATGTACCAGCAGAACTGTTATCTTGCTTGTTTTTGCCCGGGGAGGGGAAGGAGGGCTGCCATGCCACATGGCACTTGGAACTGCTACCACACACAAGCCACTTACATTCTGTTTACTGGTTTGCAAGTTAAACTGTATTTTGATGCAAACATAAATGTAGTACTGTTTTGGTGTCCCCCCCATCTAGCATAAATTACGCAGGCACCTGGCAACCCTAAACCAGCCACTATTTAGTGATGCAGAGTCCTTGAAAGCATGTTGCGATGCCATAGGGGCAAGAAGTTGCCTTTGTTGTAACATGCAAACAGGTAAATAACTGCCCAAGCAGAAGCATGCTTTGGGTATTCGTCAAGGCAGCAAGCACATGAATTATGCTGTAGTCAGGACACATGCTCCAAATATCTTCAGTATGACAAGCAGGCAGATTCACTATGCATGGAAATAGTGAGGCATCTTCCAATGCTTTTATCATCCTTTTGATTCAAGCTGTATTAGTGCATCTAAACTCTCACAGATGTCTTATGGAAACTCCCACTTGCATTCACTGGTAGTAACTCAACACTTACGTGACAAAAATGTACATTGAACTAGGAAATTAAGAATTTGTCGTATTAGATACAACATGAGTTGTTTAAGTGCTGCTCCTTCCTGCAAGCTTATTAACTTTAATTCCTCTTACCTGAGAAATAGGAAAAAAACCCAAAACCCAAACATCCTATCAAACCTTCCTCTTAACAGAAATTACTGATCACCCAGCTTTTTTTTTAATCATGAGCTACATCTGGCACCCCAGCATACCTGTTTCCTGTCTACTCATGATATATAATGCCCTTATTGGTTTCCAGGTCCATGAAGTTCATACTTTCCAACCATGGTGTGACAACTGTTTCCAAGTGAATTAACCCTCCGTTTTTCAAACTGTATGGAAATATCAAGAAAAACTAATTTTTCACACTAAAATAATTCCTTTCTAGTATTGTTAAAACTCACCCAGCTACAATAAATGTAGTTTTGGTAATTGGCAATACACGAGGAATCTCACCAACCAATGCATTTGCATTATTTACCATCTATAGGGCAATTGCTGTTTTCAGAGCGAGAGGAATTAATGAGCTCAATATTATTGAAATCCTCCCAGATGGGGAGAATCAAGTAGCTCACTGAGATGACATGTCAATAACAGCTTAATGATTATCATTAACTTCACTGGAGTCTATATTATATCCTATAAGCTTTATTCTTCACATGCAAAACACCAAACCCAAAAAGGCAGGATGACTTGTTTCCTGAACAACTTGGCCACAAACCTGTGAAGATTTTTTCAATCTAGTTGTACCAAGTGAGACACAAGTCAGATAAGCCACCACAAGTTTCCATTCGAGTTAGCCAACCCTTCAAACATTCAGAGTTTCTGGCTCTTACTAACTACTTTATGAAATTTAAGCACTTTTCTTCACGGGCAGCTGACACTGCGGACAACAAGCGCAGCAAAGCAAAGAGGGACACATGCTTGTTCAATGACAGCCTGTCAGCCGTGCTGTTTTCTCTGGGGACAACAGCACAGACCTGTAATTTTTTAAGTCCCTGACAGTTACAGAATGTCTATGCTTCCCCTTGCTTCCTCTGGCAGAAATAATAAGACCTTTAAGAATAAACAAAAACTTGAAAAAGAAGTTCTATATCCTTCTAGGTTGATTAATCAATACTTAATTATTTAGGAGCTCTAAATGGCTATCTTTGGTTGCCACGTGTACAAAACATGTTATCATCTGTCAATAAAGGCCAGCAAATCAGACTGCAAACATGTAGCAGGGCACTGCTGTGCAGAAAAAGTTTACTCCATTTGCTGCACTTCACCATTTCATTTCATCAAAGGTGTTTATGTCACACATAATGAGATAAGGGACAGCAAAGGCCTCAGCAGCAGGTCTTAGACAGCACTGTCTGATAACTGTAGCAAACTGGGAATAAATACTGTTTTGCAGAAACCATTTATTAAAGCCCTAATAAAGTAATTGTAGGCCTTAGTAGAAATTGGTTAATTGGATCATCCACGTTTTGTTCCAGGAGTAAGATGTGTACTTCTATGATTAATTCATTAGAACGTGTTTTTGCTGAAGTTAATTTGATAGTTCTGAATCGAGGCATCACGTCGCTGGGTGGCTATTCTGCTTCTGCAGAAATGAGATACTAAAGCCTCCCAACCTCTCTGCCTTGCTAAACTTGCCACAAATCATGTGTTCCTCTGGATGTAACAGGGATCTTGTCAATTCAGTTTGTGGCCAGCACAGTATGACTCCCCAGGGCTCTGAGTAAGGGCAGTGGCTGTTGATTCACAGCAGTCCTCCTGGAGCGATAGCAATACCTGACCTATCTAAAATGGTGTGACAAGTTTTTTCAGTTCCCTTTTAAATCTCCCTAAGCAGCAGATGAACTTTACTCTGTATTTGCTTCTAGCTGAAAGGTTTAGGAGATATGGTGGTTCTAGCCTCCATCTGGTCAGCAGCTACTGAAGGGAACACAACAGCTTCATAAACCTACACAAAACTCCAGTTAAGATATTCCACCAACTTTCCCTCCCCACCACAACAGCCACCCCCACCCGACAGTTTTTTGATCCTTTGGTTCCAGCTGAATAACACCTGATCTTCTGCTCTGACAGTCGCCCTCACCTGCTAGAGAAATCGTTTAGAAGTTTTTAGGAACATCGTATCATATAAATGTTTGTACTCCTAGCAGAACTGTCATCAGTTAATACTGCTAAAGTTTCCATATATGAGAAATTAGTGTGTGAATGCTTACAGACACTGGGTACTCACAATCCACACAAATGAGAGTGAGCATGTAATTACATTTCACTGAGGGAAAGAAAACAGAAATCTTTTACTGTCCACCTCAGACAAGATTATGATACCCTTTCCAGAAAGTTGTCTCAGAATAATAATGCCCTCTTATACCTGCTGAGATCTCTAGATACAAACTACTAAATATAAATATTAGTTATAATGTGATATTTCTCAAAGGCCCGTGCTGAAATCTGTTATTTACTGTATTAGGTACCATATAAGCACATAGCTAGAAACCATCTTTGCCTTGAGAAAACCTGTCTCTAGACTGGGCTGCTGGGAAATCAACAAATAGAGACATAAGCAAACTTAATGACTTCTTTCATCATAGCTATTCTCTCTCTCTCATGTGTTCCAGGGAAGCCAGAAATCTTTAACCCTATAAAGTAGTAAGAAGCTAGGGTTAACAGAATTATTTATTAATCCTTCAGTCATATTATAATGACAGAGCTCTATTTACCTATCTCCATATCTTCCATTCTTGATATCTGAAGTGTTTTGAACAAAGAAAAATTCTCTTTCACAGACTTGTGCTGGACAGGGAAACTTTCCATTGCTCTCACAGTTTATCTGCTTGTTAAAATGGGATGTAATAATTACATGCATACACATGCTTGAAAGATAAATTTTAGTAATAAGTGCACTGGGACTTACTATGACCTTATCAAGTGAGGTTAGCCAGTCATTAATTCAGATAATGCAATTTATTATCATAATCTTTTGCTTATACTATTGTTCGGCATACTATTTATGCTAATTTGCATATGCAGATTGATATGCAATCATTTCATTAATTTTAATGCTTTTTCTTAATCCCATCAACACTTTGTCTTATAGTTCTATAAAACATATTTGCAGCTTCCCATTAATGTGTTATTCTAATATCAGTATGAATTATAGTGACCAAGTGCATTAATTTGAACGTACTACTTAGAGATGAGAAACTGCACCAATAAGGCATATATACCATTATCTTTTTCCACATAAGCTTGTGTTTGTTGGGAACATTGCAGTTCCTGTACACATTGCATGCGTATTTCAAGCAGGCATTTTGAGGACAGTCTACAACCACCAACTCTCACCACTGCTGTGGAGATACTGTGCAGTGAGATTTCAAGGCACGGCCATACCGGCTAGGTAGGGCTGGAAGGCAGTTTAGTCACTGTTGCCTCATGCTACACTGAAGAGGTTTTTTGTCACAAGATAGCACTAGGAGTGTCAAAAGAAATCCTTTTAATAATCTTAAAAGGAAATAGAATAAAAGGGAACTAATGAGGGCCTAAAACATTATTTTAAAGCCAGCTCTAACAGTTTAGCATCTTTAACACCACCAGCAAGTATTTAAAACATTCCCAACAGGAATTTAACTTTCCTCTTTTTCAGTAATGGCAGAATGAACCATTCATTAATACTTCAAAAATGATTACTTACATAAAGCAGACACTTGAAGCCATTTACTAAATACAGATCAGTAAGAGATCTAACAAGTTAACTCACGTGCAATGTTCCACCAAATCATAATCGTGATTCTACTATTTGCATTAATTCAACCTAATGCCATCTTCATTTTATATACACTCCGTGTGCACACACGTTATTTTGATGCAGGGCAAATAACTACACTTCGTTCACAAAAGTAAAAATGAATGTGTAGCAAGCAGATTTTATAACTGCTTCAAGTCAAACTTAGATAATGTTAATTTGCTGAAACTGCTGAACAGACATTAGATAGGAATTTCAGCAACCAAAAATCCAAACAGATAGCTATATAATCAATACAAAAGCCAAATTCACTTTACTGTTATCCTGGAGAGGAATTTTGCTTTTCAAGGTTATTGGCAGAAGAGAACTCATAATTAAAAACTTCCAGCAAGTTTTCTAAAGATGTTATCTTATTTTACTACATAAGAAAAAAAAATTGACTGTATTTTTTAGTATTTTTTAGTTTCCAACATTGCACTAGATTAGAATATGCAATTGAAATCATGCCTTTCATTGTGCATTTATATTGGTGTGAGTTCAAGATCTGACCCACTTAAGTGTGTGCAAGAGGAAATATATCAAGCATCAAAATATATCAGGCATCCTAACCAGACTGTGAGGATTTATCAGTGATGAGTAGATTTTCATCAAGCAAGTAAATATGCATTATGTCCCTAGTTCTTAGAAACCTATCTGGAGATACTTAAGGTAATAGATTCATGCCAGTATGTTTTATTCATGACTTATTTAAAGCTGGTGTTATTTTCCAACGGGAAAAAATGATTCTAAGTTTGAGTAATTACTGTATTGCTCTGACATTTTGCTGTTATTAGCCAGCTGTGATAATACTGAGAACTTTAACTTCTCTTGAGTTCAGAGGACTCCTGATCTCCCTGTTTCTTCCCAGACCATTTCTCAAACTCATCAACTCTATCACTGCTTCATCAGAATTCCTGTCATCTGGGGAACGCAGCATGTGCGGATCACTTGGACAGGGAGAATAGTACCACTGTCCGTGACTCTACCCTGAATGAATTTTTGTTAGACTTAGTTTTCAGTTTACTACTTTTATCAATCCTGTGTGTTCCTCATTCTAAATTAACATTACCCCATAAATACATTTATTTTTTAATTAAATCATCTGCTGATACTGTTACCACTTCAAAGGCACTCTGAGCAGACTGCTCTGTTGTAAGATTCTAGGCAAGGTGTAGCAAGGGGACTGCATTATTATATATTTTTAATGTAAGTTTACATTATTGCATAGAAGCTCAAAGAACTGGAAAGAGCAGTGTAGCAGCACCTGTACTTCAGAAATACTGAACTGTGTACAAGGTTATCTCAAAATCTCTATTAAAAAGATTTCTTACATCTGGAAGAAACTTTCAACAACATTGGTGTTATTTTAGCAGTGTTCCTTACTATAATTCAAGAGCACGCACACAGATAACTATATGGATTTGGTAGGGGAGCACTTAATTCCATGGACATTAATCTTACACCATGTTATAGTTATTTTTAGTGAAGCTGTGGCTTTCTTCATTCTCTTTTATGTTCATTTTCACAAGCACCAAATACTATTCAGAGGCGTTCTCAGTACTCATGTCTATACAACTCTGTTAAGAGAGATGAGGGAAGAATAATTCCATCATTTGGGCAACAACAGTGCTTTCTACTTAACCTGGTCTTTTGCAGAGCTCGGTTTCTGTGCTAAGAGACATCGAGTTGAGAGATGTCTATGTCAGAAGAACTGATCCAACGTGTGCAAGTTGTGCTGCATTTCTCATGATGCCTGTTCTCTACCGGGTACCCGTGTCCATGAGTCCTGCTGCACCTGCATCCCCTCCTCATTTCTGCACTCCACAGTATTCTGGCCTTTGACAAGACCGACCACCCTGGCCAGAACAGAGCAAGCGTCCAGAGCCAAGACAGTCCTTGGCACACACAAGGTAAGTCTCCTACCAACCCCACCACTGATACGGGCAGTGCAGAGGCATCCGAGACACCACAGCAATGTCTGCAGTGCAGGCACATGAGTAATTAGTTCCTGTTCTGCAAAAGCCAATACAAGTCTTTGCTTCTTAGCAGCAATTTCACCTGAGCCTTGTCAAAACAAGTCAGCTCAATGCTTCCTCCTGCTGGACTCCAACCTGCACACAGCCCCCAGCCACTGCCAAACTGATCCATAGCCTCCCTGTGTACCCTTGGCATTGATTCCGTGCTCACAGGAGCTCAACCTCCAATTTACATCGGATAATGAAGTTTTGTTTGCATATAAATGGCATCGAAACGCTTTCCATTGAACCTGGAAATACTGCGGACAGCGCACAAACTGGATTTAGAAAGGTTGATACACATTTTTTGATCCAAGCACATGCAAAATCCTACTGATTAGCATAAGATACAAAAAAGAAAATTGACAACACCTAGATATAGATCAAACTCCTCCATAGGACATGATGCCATACTGAAAGAGAATGATAAGGACACATTTTCTAAGCAGAGTATTGATCTTTCTTATGTTAATTGCAAGCTTCAATAAAAACTTCAGATACTATTATCATGCCACATGATTGAAAACAAAAAGCACTACTCAAATTTAGAGAGGATGAAAGTTTTTTTGTTTTAAGTAGGAGCAGGGAAATCCCTTAAAAGTAAACCAACATTTCCAACCACTGGAATGTTAAGATGGTGGGTTTATTATCCTGGGGAAAAAAAAAAAAAAAAATTTGTTCCATAGCATACAGTTTGCTAAGTTTCTCAGCTTTATGCCAGGCAGACTGCAAAGAATCTAGTCTTTTTCTTAGATTTCCTCAGTGCTTTTTTCTGCTAGACCCTCAGAAGCTTACACAATATGTTTTATTTTACAGTTCTGTTATAGATTTTCCCTTTACAGCAATGTTTCTTTTCCACTGTTTATAATGGGGGAAAAAAAAACTGACTCTCCTGGGCTGCTTTTTTAGCATAGGAAGGTCTTCCAAGTCTCCCCACATATTCAGTAGGTAAGACTCCAAAGGCAAAGACAGATTTTAGTGTCAGGCCCAGACTCTGCCACTAGCATTTCGCACGTGTTTACATTCCCTTTCCAGTTTTCATTACTTCCAACATGTTCAATTTGTTTCTCAATATAATTGAAACCTAAGTATCACAAATTCATGAGAAAGCTCATCTTTATTTCAAACAGCGTTTATTCTTTGAAAGAACACATGAAAATGTTTGTCTCAAGTCCAAGTTAAACTGCCAAAGCAGAACGTGGATCAACCAGAGCGAGTTGTAGGTTTTGCCGGGAGGACTACACTGTCTGACAGCCCCGAGCTATTCGGCCACCATGATCTCCAACAGAATTACAGGGGTTTTTGTACAAGATTTGTACAAGACCTGGATGGGTCCACTGAAGTGTCCTGAATCATAACAGGTTGTTTCAGACTGTCCTCCTCTCAGAAGCAACCATTTCTTCCTATTGACTACACAGTGAGCTTAAACTCCAAACATCTGTCTTCTGAATCACCACAAAACTAAATGTCTAAAGCAGAAAAAATAAATTCCCATCCTTGAGACGCACACAGAGGACCGGATGCCTACCATAATAATAGATTGCTACAGACCACAGTTGGCATTAAAATTAGGAATGTGCTATGGTAAGATGACTGAGCAGCCTTTCATGCAAAGAAAAACAAAACAAAACAAAAAAACAACCCACACCACCACCCACCAGCCCACAAAACACCCCAAAACCCAACAGAGTTGTAAGTAAATGGAAGCTCAGGTTTGCTTAAAAATTTGTAGCTGAGGGTTTGTTCACCATCCTCAAGTTATTTGAATTCAATTTGAGATCAAAAGTATGAACACTTTCTCTGATCTATATATTTTAATGCATAATATATACGTAACTGAACCCCTTTATCTGTAGAAAGAGCTAAGCAAAAGCTGACATTTATTTCTGCAACTCTGCCAAGTTTCTCCTCAGCAGTGAGTATCTTACAGAAGAATTTCTATTTCATTGCCCAAAGAGTGTGTGTTCACAGAAATATTTTCCAAAGCAGAATGTTATATTGCCATCCCCCAATCCTCCCCCCAAGAAGCTACTGAACCCAGAAGGCAAAGTAAGGATCAAGGATCAAAGCTTGCTGCTTAACTGGATGAGTATATGACAGCACAGGGCACAGCAGTTTGGCAACTGTGACATGAGTGAAAATAAATAAATAAACCACATCTTTTTGGTGATTGTTGCCTTGGGCTAGTGTGGGCAGTTGGGCAAATGTATTAGTATTTGGGATTAATGCCTTGAGCTTTGGAGTTTGCTGGTGTTATTGCTGTGGTTCTGCCTAGGAGCCAGGAGCTCTTTCTGCCAGGACTACACACACAGAGACAGAGCAGTTTAACACAGCTACCTGGCCGGAGGAGCATGCCCTGCATCCTCACAGCTATACACACCATGTAGGAACGAGCCCAGGCACAGAGGCAGCAGCCTGAACTGAAGCACCAGCACACCCAGGGCATGAGTAGCACAGCTATGCAGAACGAAACTCTCCATCTAGGGAGGGAGCAGGGGCTGGGAGCCAAGCACGGTGGGCAGCAGCTTGCCACTGTGCCTGGGGAAGGGGCAGGACAGGTCTTTGCTGAAGCATTTGCTCCTCAGGACTCGACTCAGTGGTCAGAGGTGTGATAACTGGCAGTAAACTAAGCAAGACTTCCCAAGAGTGCTTTGCTCACAAATACAGCTTTTAAGATGGAAATGTAAAAGGAGAGATTCTGAGCTCACTTACCTAGTGGTTACTTCTGGGCAACAGATAAACCCATTTATCAGTGCGTTCTCCATCAAGACAGCATCTGAAAGACAAAGCAGATTATCTTCTACAATATTTTTATTAAAGACTGATACTGATTTTATTTTCACCCTTTAATGGAGTTCTTTTTCCAATACTTCCTTAGCTGTATACATTTTCTCCTCCCAATGCTTAGGGAGCTTGGTTGTTTTTTTTTTTTTTTTCCAAGTTGATAATGTTAATCTGACCAACGCGCCCTCTGAAGATGCTGGAATAGTGTTTTCTGAGTTGCTTACAGATACTGTTATTATTTTTAAAAAAGTAAATTTTACCAAGCAACTAAGCAGAAGAAACTGCTGCCCAGTGGATGTGTCAACTAAATCTTGTTCAACTAAAAGGGAGAGTTGGCTGCTAATAAGGGGAATTTCCTTGCAAATCCCTGTCTAGCACCTTCATGCACAGATCTTAGTAGAGTACACATTTCCAGTGTGCATACCCTTATCAGCATGCAGTGGCTCCACTGTGGCATGAGTCACATCACCGTAACGTGGTTAGCGAAGGTACGGCCGTCAAGCAAATAATCATAACCGTAGCCATATAATGCCGTTTATGGTAGTTTGAGAACTACATCTGTTGGCACTTATGGATTTAAATGATTGTGTGATCCACAAGCAATCTGAAAAGTGGTAACAGGTTGATGACACATTGTAGATAAGTTATTTGTAGCAATTGTTTCATTACAATTGCAGCACCTTCAAACAGATGAAATGATAATATGAGTAAGTGATTTTTATATCCAATTCTTAGAGCTGGACTTCAGAGATAAGATGCCAGCACTTTTGAAAATACATGAAAGACCTTAAAATATTTGATATTTCTTTAAAAATTCACCCTTAGAACCAGAAACAAAAGTTTAATTTTTTCTTTTGATCTGCATAGATTTTCATTTCTCTTTAATTCAAATGGGCTTCTTTCACCTTTGAAGGATATGCAAGTGCATGTATGTATACAGAACATATGAAATATATATTAGCTTGTCTGCAGGCTTCAAAAAGAGCTTTAAATTGCTGCTGATTCAAAAGACTGAGGCAATTGCCTTTAGTAGGTTGAGGAGAGTGGCAAATGTGACAGCTTGCACATTTGGGCTCTGGAAAGACAATACAGAGAGGGAAATAAATGGACATAGGCTCAGGGTGCTGAAGCTACGGATCTTCCCTTCCCCTCACCCCCCAAGCCAGTGCTGCAGGCTGGGGAGGATGCAATGCCCAGTCTGCTACAGGTCAAACGCAGATCAAACATGTCCTCCCCTTGGCATGGACAGGAGGTCTTTCCAACACTGCCAACAACAGCTCACCTCTCAGACTGCCCAGATCTGCCCCCTTCTGACCACGTGTTGGTTCATACTCCTAACCAGAAGCAGGCCCGCAGGCAGAAAACTCAACCAGACCATCTACCACCCCAGCCTGCAGACAGAACCGGACACAACTAGCTCATGCCAGCTCCTTCTTTCCTCCTCAGGCAGACACTGACCAGAGCTATCACAGCCAACACATGCACCAGAGCACCCTCATGTGACTTGAGAGGCCAGGGAACTAGAGTCAGCAGCCTGCATACTTCTTCACTAAATCAACTCAGGTATACAACTGGAGGACGACTGTCACTGACTTGCTCCTGCTTCTTTATTTTCCAACTCAAAACCTACCATTTCATTAAGAAATTATCCCAGTCCCATAAACTCTGTATTAGCATGAAATAAACTCAAGTGACAAAAAGTTACCATCATTTTACATTATTGGTAGTTGCAAAACCACAGAAAGATAAAGTTCTCAAAAGCCTTCTATTGTGAAGGTCACACATTCAACATTAGTAATTATCATTCACTTTGGGATGAAATTGCATTATTTTTATGTTGCTAACTTTCTTTTCCCCCCTCTCTGCAGCACAAAGATTTACTCAACTATTTCACTGTCCATTAATGATAACTGTTCTTTCAATGAGAAATAATGTACTTACATAATCTATGTAACACCAACTGAGGACACTAAGTAAATCATTATCTGACATACAGGACCATTATCACTGTGTGCCATAACAATCAGACTTAATGAGGCCTTCCTCTTGCCTCCTCTCTTGACTGCCACCAGCTATGTTCTTTTGTTTACAAAGTTTCTCTGTGCTGATTTCGTGTTGAAATCACAATCCGTTCTTTTCCCACAGCACACCATTTACGATCAGTAGCTGAAAAGGAGTGAGAGAGCATCTCGGTTCTTAACGGACAAAGAACATCTCTGATAACGGTTTAAATTCATTTTCTGCGCTGACTTGGGCAAAATCATTGAAGGTTTTGATATCTCCTTGCCTGTTCTGCATGGCACACTTCAAGGGCTCAGTTTTGTTAAATACAAATATACAAAATGGGAAGGCACAGTTATGCAGGCAATAAACCAGGATCTTCCTTGTTTACCCGAGATCCCATCTTAGATCTTCCTTTAAGTATGATACTGTCTTTATAGATGCATCTTACTATGTTCTGAAAGAAGGATAGCTTCACTATTTTCTCCAGTGTAATATTCTTTTATTCTTTTTCCTAACTTTTACAGAAACGGCACAATTTCAGAAACTCAGTTATAGCATGGTTAGGTGAACCATTTCTGGATTTTAGTCATGTGGGCTTACACCTTAAGGGCTTCATGTTCAAGCAAGCCCAATATATCAAGCAATACTTAGCTGAGATGTTATCATTATCATCATGTCACAGCTTTACATCAGTGCCAGCTGGACCAAGATGAGGCCTCACAGGGCCCCTTTTTGAGCTTCATGAACTGAGTGAATTGCAGTGAAATACAAATAAACTCAAGAGGCTTTATATTTCAATAGAAAGATAAGCTAGTTTTAGTCATAAGGTGAACTTTAAAAAATATCTATGCGAGATTGCAATGTGAAATGCAAAACCAAAACTTGCCATCTCCCAGATATTAAATTTACAGTGGTTCCCTGAAAGTCATTATGCTTATTGTTATATTAAAATTGAGATCTGAGTGTCAGGGCATGGGATTTTCAAGAGTTATGGCTGACCTCAGATTTTCTATAAGCAAAACATTTTGTTTATCTACGAAAAAGATTGCCTGAATACCTTCTGTAATGAAAATAAGGCTGGTTAGAATCATACCCTGCACAGAGAAGTAGTTTTTGTGTTACAATGTTGTCCAGCTACAGGAATGTCATCAACCTACCTTTGTTTCCTATTAGGTAAATTATTTCTCCATGTTTTTCACTTTTAAGAATATATCAAAAGATCTGATAGTCTAAACTGGGGGGGGGGGGGGGGGGGATGGAGAACACTTAGTCATACAGTTATTAGACTGTTTATTTACAATTATAAATGATACCAAGCAGGGGGATTCCCAAGTGAAATGGATCAAAAGAAAGAAGAAAGCTACAACTCAATAAAGTTAAGTGACATGTGCTTCTCTAAGGAGACTAGAATAGAATAACCACCTACAAACACACATAGTTGAAAACAACCAGCCAGGCACTGTAGAAAAGGATCCAGCTGGTATGTCAAACTGAACTTGAGCTAACAAAGACAATATTGTGAAAAGGTCAAGTAGTCCATGTCTTACGTATGGGAGACAATAGGAGATTGATGAAGTCTCATCTGAATTATTATATCTAGTTTTCAATACTACATTTTCAAACAACTAAAGGCAATCAGTTATTTTAATACTTAGAGCTGAGTTCCTCAATTGCTGTCACTACTCTTCATGTCTAAGAAGAATCTGGAAGTACTTGAGTGTTTAATTCAGCAAAGTGAAAGAACTTTGCCTGCAGCTAATTTAGTGTAGTTTGAAGACAGTGGTCTACTCTCTATTTCCACAACAAGTAAGACTGATAACAATTCAGCTGCAATAGAGGATTCCTAACATCAAGGTAAACACTAAGTGCGAGAGGAGCGAACCACTTCCTAAGGAGATTGCCCAAAAGACTTTCTGGAAAGTTTAGGCCTCCATCAGTAGAGATTCTTAAAAAAATGTATACAACTACCTGATGCATGTGACTTATTTGTAATTAAATCTCACCTTTAGCTATCAAGTTGCCCTGGTCTCTAAGATGTTACACACCTTTCATGAAAAAAGGGGGGCACAAGCAAAAAAGTTTCAATTTCTAAAGCTGGCCCTTGTTAGAGCAAAAGATGTTTAAGTAGAACAAACCAAGGCAAACTGATGTGCAGCATGTGACAAAAGGTATCACCACAAATCTCCCCCTTGACCACTATGACGTTATAGAGTACACCCCAATTTAAATTCAGCCTTGCTTTCAATGCAACAGTGGCTAGTGACTTTGTGTGGTAAGAAAACCTTACACAGTAAGCCACAAATCTCCATCACAAAATACAGCTCCCATCTGAGGCATCAAAATTAAGAGTTGGCAGGGGTGGGGTGTTGTTGGTTTTCACAGAGTTTATTTTATTTGCTTATCTAAACCCCAAATCTCTCTTTTCTAGTAAAATTTGGACCTGTATATGTAAGGACCTACATGCTTTAGCAAAAGGAGTTAACTTTAATACACTTAGGACTATTTTAGCATCTGTTAAACAATGCAGCACTAGTTTGTTTAGATACTGTGACTGTTGCCTGGACAGGCAGCCATTGAAGAACACAAGGATTTCTTCTGTGGCCCTCAATATAACGCCAAATTCTGTTCCTAACAAGTAATATACGTAATTTGGATAAATTACATCAATTATAGTGATGAAGTATAGATGCATCTGTACTACAATGACTTATTTAAAAAAGATTCCCAGGTTTTCAGTATTCCTGCCTTTAAGTTGCATCATTTAGAACTAATGATGGTGAATAAGTGGATTTAATGTATGAAAGTATAAGCTCTCTGACCAAATAAAAAAACCCCTACACTTACTGAGGATTAAATTTAGTGTTCATGAAAACAAATTGTTTTAATTTTCTCAGTTTGAGCCAGAAATTTAGATCCAGTTTAATCTCAGCCTTGTACGAAGGTAGGTTTAATACGAAGGGAGATCTTTTTCCTCCGATGCTACAAGGCAATCCATTGAAGGTATTTGGAATGTTTGCCTAGATAGAGTGCTGGGGCCATGCTGGAGCCTGCAGTTGCAAGGAGTTAACCATTTTGCTGGTGTTATGAAAAAAGAAACTATATGATTCCTGTTCTGCAGTGACCGTCAGCTGCTCTGAACGAGCTAAGGCTCATACAATCAGACTAATTTGTTATTCTAGCAAGCACCAGCTAAGCCATAGTGCTCCAACACAGCTCTGTCCTCCTTTGCACTTCTTGATGACTCCAGCAGGTAACTGTGTTTGCAGGGAAGATAGCAAGGACTTACGCCTGTGCTAGGTGCTGTCTTTGCTCAAGAGGTGAGAAAGAAATTCCCTAACAGAGAAAGTCTAAACCATATTGTTTAGAGTTGCACAGAAATCCTTCCCTCTGCAATGCTGAGCAACATCAGACTATCAGGGAGCATGAGGGTTAAGGTCAGTAGGTTAAACAGATGCACAAAGCGACTGTGCTTGAGGTTTCAAAGCTTTTCTGCTCCACGTGAGAGAGAAAGAAGGTGTGGAATTGTTTCTGAAATTGCTTTCACTCAACAGCCTGTCCATTGCCTCTCCTCTGGGTAATCTTGAAGATTTGCCAGGATGTTATGTTCTTTGATGCAGACCATTTGTCATGATGAACAGTATTATGTAAAAGTTGTATTTTTCCCTTCTGTCTTTTGATTCGTAATATGAGAGATCATAATTGTGGATTTAATGTTATGAAGCCCGAGTAATTTAAATCTTTAAAATATCTGAACAACTGAGAGCTTCCTATTTAAAAGGATCAAAACCATCCTTTTGAATTCACTATATTCATACAGCACTTTATTGATCTGCTTTACAAATACAGTTTAAAAACCCACCACTTTTCCTCACAGCAAGAAAAACCAAGAAACATTTTCCTCTCAATAAATATGACTAAACACAAAACTTAGTGGTTTAGTCTTGATTCCAAAGTCCTTCCTCAGGAAGGAATCTGACACTGGTTGCAACATACTGAACTTTGAACATTCCTCTTTTTTTTGCTCATTCCCTATCTTTCAGGCTCATGCTTATGCACATGTACAATACTGAGTTCTACAGTAGCCATTCCTTGCTTTTTAAGTAGATATGCAGGTAGGCTGATCAGTAGCACGGGATGCAATTGCACTGTCACTTCCGCTGACCAAACTGCACTCACTGCTACTAGCCCTCAAGTGATTATTACACACAGGACTACACTATGTAAGCAGCAATCACAGGCTGCAGCCAAGAACGATCACACTGCTCTGGCAGGTAGGCACAGTGCTCTTGATCTCAGAGTTCCCTGTATTCCCTCAGACTTGGTACAGAAGTCAATTACACAATTACAGATAACGTGGCTTACCTGCCAGAAGGGTACTTCCATTAATATTACATTGAGTATTGAAATAAATGCAGTATAAAGGTAGTTCTGTTGTTAAAAAACATGATACCTTGATCTCCACTTCTCTGAAAACAGCAATGAAAGGTACCTATAGCAATGACAAGGTAAAGAATCACATGACATCTTCAGAGAAAGCCAAAGTGCTTTGAAAAAATCAATTACTACAAAATAGTAGTGCACTGCTGTCAATCTTCTACCTTTCTTTTTAGTGAAAAATGAAATATAAATAGCTCTTGCAGTGGATAGGCGTACTCCCAGATTAAGGGGAAAGTTTGCAGAGAAGTCTAAGGCCAATTCTGCTGACTTCCATTAGCAGTGCAATGTCATATATTCAGTTTCACAAGGCAGGGAAAAATAACCATCACAACCCCATCACTTACAGATGCCACTGATAATTCTTTGGTCAGCTCTAACCTGAAACCATCTCTCAAATATCAAAAATGTTTAGCAACCCAAGATAAGTCTCTGGAGAAGCCCTTTTTGACAGCCATTTAAAAGGGGAAGACTATTTTATGACAAAGAAGAGAAAAGAGTAGAAAAATAACATATTTTGCGGTTTCCTTAAAATGGCCACAAAGAACATGCAAAAATAACGGAAGTCTGAGACAGAAGGAAAAGGTCACTGAACCACTACTGCCTAAGAAACAGAGATGTCTCACTTCTATTAACAGCAACACGAAGAGACATGTCTCTCAGGCTTCGCAAATGTCACCAATGTTATTATCTAGTTGTTGAATATTATCAGTATGCGAAAGGTACGTATTCTTCTAGATGGCTTTACACTGATCTTGAAGAATAAGTCCAATAAAGCATGAATAATGTGTGAATTTATACCACCATGAAAAGTGCTAATAACTACTTCTTTCCTCTTGATATCTTCATAAAAAGATATTTCATTAAAGGACACTGAAGATGCATTTCCAGCTCAAATTCAGCTGCAAAGTAGAACAGGAATTTTGTCGTGGGCAGATGCAAGAGGCAAAACTGAAGCTAAACCACATGCAACATGAGGATAACCTGCTGCCAGCCAGAATCACCATCACGAGGGACAGGAGTCCATGTTCTATGCTGGAGCATTTCTGTGCTGGGCCAGCCACGAGAGCAGAGCTGCGGGGTGCTGCAGTTCAGCAGCAGGGCCACAGGAGCTCGAGGAGAACAAGGCAAGACACAGTAACCTGCCACTTCTCTGTTCCCATACGCTCAAATGCGGAGAGCGCGTACATACCTAACATTATGTATCCATTGGTTTCGTGTGACTTTTACTACTTGCTTAACTTTACCTGAATGATTTTTTTCCAGACATTTTTATATAACAATAATGAACTTGCATACTGGGCAGGAGACAAACCGAGCACGGCTGGTTTGTTTAGAGTGCCAAAAACTGCTTGAGATTGATAGCGAGAACTAATTCAGACTTTAACCTCCTTGCCCTATCCAGATTTAGTTCAGAACCTCTGCAAATCTAGACAGAATATTTCAGACTGAGGGAAAAAGAGTGCTAAATTTCATAACAATAAGACACTAAGAAATAAGTGTAATTTTTCTCTTAAACTATCATAGTAATTTAAAACCCTTGGTGAGTAGCTTTAACGACAAGAACACTCCAGCTTCAAATGGATTTTAATGGGAGGGTAACCACAAGAATAAAATCAATTAATGAATACTATAAATAGATTAGTGAAAACTCTCAGCTCTTTTTCTTTCCAAACTTCCTCCTACCACACCACCCATGGAACTACTTCCAGAATAATATGATAAAACAGCCCACATAAGAAATCAAATACTGCTAACCATTTGGAGTTGTCAGCACTGAATTCTCTGGAAAGTTTATGCAAGTTTATACTTCCAGAGAAGTGTAGTGTTGTAACTATGCTGACACCACATTCACCTGAAAATACAGAGAATACCAGCATTTTGAAGCATATTGGCTGCATTTGGAATATCACAAATGAGGTGCCTTGAAAGTCAAGTTTGTTAGTAAACTGACTTGCTGAGTAGAGCTGTTTACAAGCTTCGTCAAGATACATCCTCTAAAAACAAGAGAGGGCATACTACTTTGCACTTCAGGTACTGATGACCACACAAATGACTCTTGTATCTCTGGCAATGGTAAAAGAGCAGGCTCGTTGGATGCATTTAAAAATGATAAAATACAATTTTTACTTTTATTAAACTTCGTAAGAATGCGATAAATGTTGAGAGATACAAATGCCACTGTTGACAGATATCATGATTCAAAGAATCAGGTTGTGATTTGATATAGAACAATGCCAGATCAATAACCAGTAACTGGGTATTGCATACACATGAATTATATTCCAAAGTCTTTCCATCATAATAAAGCATGGCTGAAAGATCTGACCTCCCTTACTGATGTGGTTGTAATTGTACAGTGTCATCTGAAAAACAGCCAAAGGTCTTTCTTGGAGTATTTAACCAATGAGCCACAGCTGTATTCCCCTTTGACAGTCTGTCAAGCATGTTGGAGAAATCTGTAGCCATCCTCAACATCCCAAGGGTGGCCATGTGAAAACAGAATGCGACAAAAAGAACAAGTATGGTGTTGAGAGCTTTTTAATGGCCAAGTGCAGCAGACATGACACACTTGTAATTTTATCTTGTATTGAGACCACTAGATTCAGACAAAGAGAAAACTCCCATTCATTAAGAGTCTGTGGTGGACTTCAGTAAAATACCAATTGTAACAAAGCTATACAATGCAATAACTAAGTGAAAGCAGGAAATAAATACCTCTTCCTACATGCTGTGTTTATGTAGGGATTTACTTTCTAGCATGTGATCAAGCTGTAACCATGGAAACAGCCTACGAATATTTATCCTTAGATGTTCTATGATTGACCATCATAGGTGCTTCACTTGTAGCCTTTTAAGAATATAATTTAAGTTCTCCAATTATCTACATTTGTTCTTTTTGTTGTTTCGGTACTGCTGTGCCCTCGATGACACAATCTGTGCACTCCAGTACTGAAGGGACTCATGCCATATGGAACCATTCACAGCGGGAAGTTCAGTGAAGACTACCATGGAACAGATTTACTCAGCATTGTTGGAAAGGTGGGAGACCTAATACAGACCTCACTGATATTTGCCAGGTAAAGCTAACGTTCGGAAAAGTTACAAAATTAGCTGACCTTTCTCAATGTCTCTACCAGACAAACATGTTCATAGTACTTAACAGGAAGTTTGAATAATCAATAATGTGTCAATTTGACTAATGAATTTTTTCTGTAAGACATATGATTCCTCAGGGGTCAGTGTTGGGACCTGTACTGTTTAACATCTTTGTCGGTGACATGGATGACGGCATTGAGTGCACCCTCAGCAAGTTTGCCGACGACACCAAGCTGTGTGGCGCGGTCGACACGCTGGAGGGAAGGGATGCCATCCAGAGGGACCTGGACAGGCTGCAGAGGGGGGCCACTGCCAACCTCATGGAGTTCAACAAGGCCAAGTGCAAGGGCCCGCACCTGGGTTGGGGCAATCCCAAGCACAAGTACAGGCTGGGTGGAGAGTGGATCGAGAGCAGCTCTGAGGAAAAGGACTTGGGGGGACTGGTTGATGAAAAACTGGACATGAGCCGGCAGTGTGCGCTGGCAGCCCAGAAGGCCAACTGTATCCTGGGCTGTATCCAGAGAAGCTTGGCCAGCAGGTCGAGGGAGGGGATTCTGCCCCTCTACTCTGCTCTGGTGAGACCCCACCTGCAGTTCTGCATCCAGCTGTGGAACCCTCAATATCAGAAGGATATTGACCAGTTGGAGCGAGTCCAGAGGAGGGCCACGAAGATGATCAGAGGGCTGGAGATGAAATTCAGTTGAGGTGCTTTTTCACCTCCGTGGCTTATAGAAGAGATTATGATAATGGAAACATCCCCACTTGCAATGATTTTTTTGCAGTGAGTACGTCAGAGGAGCTAAAACAATCTGAATCAAGCATACAGGAAATACTAGGCAAAATAGGTAAGTTAAATGTTCATAATTCAAGCCATGTTCAGGAAATAAAACCAGACAAAGCATCTGTTTGAAAGCCACTTGCAAATAAAACTAAGAGCAAGCACTAGAAAATATCTGGACTTTTTCAGTCCTATCAAAGCATGAAGAAGCATCTTTAGTGCCATGGAAAGCAAGTAATACATATCTGAGCCCATGTTTCACGTTCATCTTAGACAGTTCAAGACAAAGAAAAGGTTAATTAATAAGTTCATTGGTTATAGCACATGTTTGAATGAACCAGTACTCACATGAATATATACTTATATAATTTCTGTTTTCTTTACATCAGTTAAGGATTACTCAAGACATTACTGTACCTGTTGGTCTCTGTGTTCTACAGACAAACAACAATGAAAAGAAGAAATCTTTCAACTGAGGAAACAAGCATTTGGAATGAATTAAGACTGAAGTCTGACTACATGGTTTTGTCACACTGTCTGGCTAAACTGCTGCAGGAAAACACTGATTCACTCCTTCAGTGTCTGTATAACTACCCTTGACTTACATAGGATGTAAATGCCCAGTCAGAGTATGACAATCAGAGAAAAATGCAAAAGTATCATTTTAGTATTATGGATAGTCCCACAAAAGCCATAACCACATCCCTGCAGCTAATGATGTAGCTGAGTGCTTTTCTTAGCTCATATCCTAAACAAGTAGCTTACACAGAACAGAATTATACTTTCACTAGGACATGACAACTCATCCTCAGTGTTATGACATTCCAGATGCACCTGTGTTTATCTGACAAGGGTACACACTTGTATTTGTCACATATTTATGTTTAAAGTTGTTTTGCATGTATCAGCCATTCTAATTTTAAAAAGACTAGATGTATCAGTACACACTAGAAGTTAATAAAATATTCAAAATCTCTATTTATATGGATTTGCAACTCCTCATTAAAACATGAGTTGACCATAAACAAACTCATAATCACTACTTACATATTTTTATGAAGAGTAATGTACATAAACACGTAAACACAGACATATCAAAATATATGCAAAGGGAGAGGAAGCAAGATAAAATATTGGAATGATTGGTTTAGTGCAAATACACAGACGTAATACAGAAGAACACCCTAACCCTTGTTGTATTAGCTGCTGCAAAGCTTGAAGGTGAGGTGTTTGGGTTTTTTGGGGGGTGGGATCTCTGTTGGTTTTGGGGTGTGTGCTTTTGTTTTTAAACACAGTCTTAGCCTGATCTCCCACAGGGGTCTGACTGGACCCAGACCTGTCAATGACAAGCTGCCACCATGCCACTCCAGTGAAGCATTTCTCTGAAGGCTGGCTGAACCCCATCTGTACCCCTCATACCATTATTGCAAATCGCATCAACACCTGGGCAACGAGCTTCAGCCACAAAAACTCAGAGGGCTGGAGTACCTTCTGTTTCTTACCTGGGGCTATTATTACAGTCTGTAAAACCTACTTCTTTAGAGCAAAGATTAGTATTACAGTGTAGAAAGGCAGATACACATGACACACCTGGACTCTTCATTTAGCTACATTTTGCTGTGTGCAGGAAACAGTTTTTATTATGTGCCAGAAAAATAATTTGTAATGTTCAAATCTGGCTTTGAAAGTGAGACTCATCCGTTCCACAGCCAAGAGCGGTGCCAGCCTGGGACAGGGGCACAGTAAACAAGCATGTGAAAAATTGTATGAAGCTCGAGGATGCCTATCTCATCACAGTGACCACATGTGACTCTTGTACAAGCTTAGGTTTTACTTTCTGTTTTTACAGGGATTAAATTAGTGCTGGAAGACACCACAGGAAAATGGGAGATACACATAAAGGCAAGCTTGGAGCCCTCCCCCCAAGTTTTCAAATTAATGACCAGTTTTGAGGCAGAGCTGTCTCTTCCTTCTGAATCCTAAGTAGCTCATTAGATTTCTGATTAAAAGTAATCCCAAAAATAAAATTAAAAAGGGTAAAAATTATGCCCTTGAGCCAGTGGAAAAATATATTTAGTGAAATAGTATTAAAATAAAGACTCTGCTTGTTCAGATCTTGCTCTCAAGTAAGACCTGAACTGGTAAGAAAATTAAAGCCTGGAAAGGCTCAGGGTGGTCTTCAGGGTTTAGTTGCTCCACAGTTCCATGTTCTTACAGATAAGAAACAAAGGGAATGCATGTATCGTAGGAAGAATCTGTGTTATTATTACTCCAAGCCTGCAGTATTACATAGACTACAGAAAGATTGCTTGGCACAAAGAACAGTAATCTCCATTTTGTAGCTCCTGGGCTTATGTTGGTGCCGTGACTTGCAGTCAGCATTTTCAGCTAAGTCACACTTTTGAGATGAAAAAAAATGAAAGCAAAGCAGCAGCAAGTAAAATCAGCATACAGCATCATAGATGAAAGGAACAACTACACTCCAAGTTCTTTAAACACCTGGAATGCTCAGAAAGAGTAAAGTTGAATATCAAGTATTTCATTAAATAGTCTAAGATAGATGTATATTTCACCCTCATTCAAGTAGTCAAACAATGAACTCCACAACACGGCTAGTCACTGTAACCAGTTTCAAACCAAGTATAAAGAATGCGTGTCCATACAAGCTGAGGGAGACAGGTAGAAGTGAGATGGAAACTGAGCTTGCACAAGGAATTGCACATCAAGGTCAGACTGCCTGTTTTCCAGGTCTAGCTTCTCACTTCACTGAAGTCAGGTGCAAAACCCTTACAAGATGAGGCCTCAGCAACAGATTATTTTCCTTAAAATTCCTGTACTTTCCATTAAATATCACAAACACAAAACTTAAACACAGCAGCTGCCTTCTTTTTTTCTTCTGTTCACTAAGTCCTAGACGAAAGAATCATGGCTCACTTTGAAATCTATCCCTTACAGATTAATTATAGTAACTTATTTTTGACTGTAGATTTGTCTCAAGCAGAGATGAACCATGAATTAAAGTGTAATCACCTTAATAGCAATTATGCAAGTAAGTTCCATTGTCATGGCACTTTAGAAGATTTCCCTAATTAATAACATGCCTTTCTGCCATACTAAATGTAGCAATTCAGAAGTCTGGATTCCAGCTGCTCTGAGAAACTAACATCCTGCAAGATTTTTGCCTCTCCCACTCACTGCAGTGCCTGGTCCAAAGTCCCTGATTTAAGATCCGAAAGCACAGCCATCCTGTAAAGTGACCTGCAACAAGGAGAAAAGCAACTTTCTCCATGTTCATTCATCTCTTGGCCTTTCAGCAGATGTCAGGTGAGATCCGGTTCAAGATGAGTGTCCAAAACCCTAGGAATGGGGCTCCGTATTAGACAAGGCCCACGTATGATTGAGAAGCAACTGGTCCTGCATACACAGTGTTTCTCTCACCTTGGTGGGCAGTACTGCCAAGAAGCAACCAACTCCATAAAACATCCCAAATTAGCTATTACTTGTTAAAAGCAGTACCCTCCAAATAAAAATAGTAGTAATACTAGATTTACTGTCTTTGAGTTTCAGGGCTGTTTAATGTCCTTCAAAGAAAATGCTACCAGTTGTTTCCCTTGCATAAACTTAGTCTTTGCATGTGTGTTTAGATACAAAAAATGAGGAAAATAATTTCACAGAAACAAAAGGTATTATGGGGTAACCTTTTACAAATTTTTAACATATTGAAGTAGAGATTGACTCAAAGCTCAGATATCAGTAACAATGTCCCCAGAGATTACTACTAACTGTTTTGGTACAGGCTTTTAGAAACTCCTGGTTCCTGGGTAGTGCTTGAGAACTAATATGAACTACTCTTTTCCCTTATTTATAGATTCTGGGGGTAGCAACATCATGCTTGTGATTGATATTCCCACATAAGAACCTAATAATTGCTAAATTATGTTCTCTATATTTTTAATGCTTTTTCCTTTTATGAGCTTTCAGCAGAATATTTGTTTTGAAAACCTGAACATGCAAGCGAAAGAACTGGCTTTTCTTAAGTCTTGGAATCGAAAGGGAGGATATTTAGAAATTACAGCAATAAGTACATGATCCTAGACCAGTTAGTTATCACTGGCAATATATTATGTAAACTAAAATATAATAGGTGTTTCATAACTAAAGATTCCTATGGGAATTATTCGTATGGACACACATGCTTCAAGATGTTAAATAACATGTTGAAAGATGGTAGACTGCAGAAAGATCACAGTCATACAATAATACACACAGTTTTATTACTTCTTTTTCTCCTCTTCCTTTTTTTGCAGATTTAGAAATAAGTAAAGGGTTGAGTAGAGAGAAAATATCTGAAAGAAATGGCAACTAAGTCATGCAGATATGAATACTTAATATTTCTGTGAGTATTTCTGTAGTGCCATTTACACAGGCTCAAAATAGTTTCTCATGCCAAACAGGTACCATTTAAGCCTTAATGTACAAACTTAAAATCCAGTTGCACTGTATTGTTCACTAGTCTTAGAATCTACAGAAAAAACATGACCAGCTGAAAACTAATGTTTTGTCTATTTTTTCACCTAACAAACATTTGCCCAATTTGAAATCCCTGTATTTAGACCACAAAATGAGGGCTGACTGCTTTCAGCTGCTTTTTTTGTATGCATGTGGAAGTGATCAGCAAGTCTAGGATCTCGCTTGGAGACCTGCTTGCCTTAAGTTTCCATTTATGAAAGTACTGTTCTTCAAAAACCTGCCATAGAATCATTCTAGGTTGGAAAAGACCTTTAAGATCATTACAGGGGTTCCTCAAAAGCAATTTTTAAAAAAGCCATTTTCTTATCCATACAAATGTAAGTCAAATAAAATTACTCCACAGCTGCTGGGTTTCTAGCTTTTCTAATTGTATTTGTTCACGGATTTCCTTGGCATTTTAAAGTGGAGCTAGAAACAAATGCAAACAACAAAAAAAATCCAACCCAACAAACACAATGCATACATTGATGAAGCCTCCTGAGTGCTTTAATACAATCCAAGGCAATTTTCTCTAAGAAAAAATGAATGAAATTTTTTTATGGACCCTAAGCTTCTCAAGCCCTTCAACTAGAACAAGAGAAATATGTGGCTGGAAGCCAATCGGCAGCCAAATGTGTTAGATGTGTTCCATTTATTATTAATGTGACAACATTCTATATAGCAGCAACAGTGCAGGCAAGTAAGGGGTTGCCATGGAGATAAGTTACTCAAGATGCAGCTAAAAATACTCCCTTCTTCCCTTACTGTAATAAATATTGCATTATATGAAGGCTAACAATGATGATATCAAATGCCGTCTCAAAAAAAACTTCCAGCTGTGAGCATTATGGCTATCTAATGGATTGCCTGATGGTCACAATGCATTTCTTGTCTGCATATGGGTAGCTCCTTCCCCCCCTCCCCCCTTGTTACACAGTTAAATGTTAGAAGACAGCTGTTGACATTATTAGGACAAAATATTGCTCCCTACTCAGAGTAGATTTCTTACACCATTGTGACTTAGGGGCATTAATGTTCTGCAAGGAGATGCAACTTAAACTGGAAAAGCAACATATGGAAATGTCTTTTGAACAAGATCACAGGGGGTTATTAGGCCTTATCTCTGAGGACTACGGTCCCATATTTGTTCTTTTTGCTGCAGCCTTGGTACCTGAGGTTCTCTGAAGATACTAACAATACCTGCCAGTCAGTGACAAAAAAATTTGTTCAGTCTTTTTGGAAGCACTCCTCCCACCTATGGCTTTCATGTAGCTTTGGACATGCCCAAACAGCAGCAAACTTTTCATACATGGGAGGTAGAAAAAACTATGTTGCAGCATTCCTTGTCCTCAACAGAAAGTCTTTAAAAGCTCCAAACCACCATTTTTAAGTTTTACTTCCCCCCACTCACTAAACCTTTTCAAAGATTCTGATATGAAGTGAATCTTAATCAACTAAATAAGCCAAGATGGAGATTAAAATATTTAACACAAGAGCAAAACATTAAGATCTTTGTTAATGTCATAACTATTCCTCCTTTTCTCTGCTTACGGTCTTTACAAGACTGTATTGGCATTTGTTTCTTAACTTAGATAAGTGAACAAAGGAATTACTTGTATAGAATCACAGATTATACAGATGGGAAAAGACCTCATTAGTCATCTAATCTGTGTCCTTGTTAAAGCCTGCTTCTGAGTAGTAGATTGCATCCGAGCTGTTTTTAGCCACAAATTAGCCTTCAGTGATGTTATGATACAGCTTCTTGCCAATACACATAATCCATATGTAAACTTCTCATGTTTCCAACAGAACTTAAAACTTTCTTGCTTAGGTTGATCATCCAATGATAGCTTTTTTTTTTCAGTAGAATAATAAGCTCCAGCTGAAAACACAGGATAGTATTTACACTTGCAAAACCAAACAATTGCTCCTAGAGAACCAGAAGTTCTCTAGTCGTCTGAGTTTTAATTTTGTTATTTCTCAAATAGCAATATTATTTCTGCTCTTAATAAGCAGCATAGAGCACTGGGAATGGAAACCAGTGAATTTAAGAAATTTGGGTAACATTCCACAAAACTTCTCAGCGGTGTCTGGGTCCACCAGAGCTCTGCAGGGCGGCAATGCTTCCTCCACAGTGGCACACCGAATTAACACTTTGCTGAGAGCAGTAACCTCATCTTTATAACATGCATAAACACTTCCTTCAGTTACACTGTCTTGAACTATCATTTTCCCTCTTTTTCTGTGTGTATTCTTTTCTTACACACAATGGCACAAAAATGGGATATCTAACACTACACCCCATAAGCACACTCAGCTTCTGGCTGAGTAAACACAGGAGCAAGTTTCTCCTGAACAGCAGGTGAACATATAGTTAAAGAAACACCTGGGTACTTTCTGAAAAGAAAAAGCACTCTTCTTCAAAACAGACCTCCCTACCAGGCTGAACTCCTGCTTCTCTCCTCTACCTAAAAAACTTACTTTGTTTTAAAGGTTCACCTGAGCTGAACCCCACAGGATCTTTGATTTATTTGCTGTCCATAAAGCACTTACCACACTCTTGGCACTGTATGGATGGTATCACTACTACCATCTAATGGATAATAATTTGAGTCAGATATGCACCTGTGGCTCTGGAAGCCCTCCATTTGACTCTCCATCATCTGTATGCCATTGGTTAACACCCTATCCGGACACAGACAGACACATAAAACTGCAAATCTTATCCTATATCCCTTTGAATAAAGATAGTTCCAGTTTCATGATTCATCCTATATAACACAGAGGTATTGATGTTTATTTCCAGAAGTACTTTGTTAGTTCTATGGGAAGGGACTTTTTGTTTGACTTTTAGTTTCCCAAATACTGTTATGTACGTTTATCCTGTGCCAGACTTTTTTTTTTTTTTTTTTTTTTTAAGTGAGATGTTATCCTGCTTTTACAAGCAGTATAGGTCTCCTGTCTCAGCTCCAAGCAGCTCCCGGTCTGTGTGCACTGCCACACAGGTAGAATCACAGTGACCCTGGATGATATTTTGCTGGACAAGCCTCCAGAGGACTGCATTATTTCTGAAGCAAAGCTTCCTGTCAGATGTACTACATGGCACAGACGCGTGTTCCTAACAGACACTTCACATGGAAAAAGCATTCTCTTGTTTTTCACATCCATTATAGAGGGGAGTTATGAAAAACGAAACTACTTTTAACCATAACCTGATTGCATTTGCTTTCACCAAACCTTCCTCACCTTCTTTCAACAGAAGTTGAAAGCCAGTTATAATAGCATAGGTAGTAATATTATGACAACAAGGTAGTTTGTTCTTGTCTTAAATAAACAAAACAAAAAGAAGAAACCAAAAAAACCCAACCACAACTCGAGTATCAGATATGTAGGAACTCTAGAAAATGTTGTTTTTAGAAGAGGATTGACTTGCACAGGACCATGACCGCACTGCATGCGTACACTTCAAACAAAAACATCTCAGTGGTTGAAGGTGTAGAGCTGTTACAGAAGGGGCTCTCAGAATGACAATGTTTATCTTCTGTACACTGGAGAGACATTCCTGTTAGCTGAGTAGGACACCAGGACACTGACTACATTTTTATGAGAACATTGAGAGTGCATCACCTCTTCAGAAGCAAAAAATAACCAGTAATGAAAAGCAAAGCTGTGGGTTTGGGATTTTTTTGGGCAACGTAGGGGTGAGGGAGTATTTTTTGTTGTTGTTAGGGTTTGGGTTTTTTTTTTTTTAATAGTTTTTGTTATGTGTATTTAAAAAAAAAATAATGTTGGCAAGATTCAGAAGTCAAAACCTGAAGTTGTACGAAGTCCAGGGGGATAATGAGACAGTTTTGTAACAATGAGAGAAATTAATCATTGCAACACACTCTCAAACAACATGCTAGATAGTATCTCTTGAAGACTGGATGCCTTTTGGGAAGGATTGCTTTGGCTAACCACAAGTTATGCCTTAAAGACAAGTAACAGACATGCAAGAAGATTTAATGACTCATCATGCAGGTACTGGATTAAATTTAATGATCCCTTTGAAATTTAAATGCTAACTGTAAAACGTTATGAAACCTTTTTTCCTCTAGTCCAAAACGGGGTGGAGGGGGGGAGGGGAGCGGGAAAAACACCACACCAACCACCACAACATTACACAGGAGCAATATTGCTCAAATAAAGCAAATTTTAAGCACGGTTTACTTCACATTGCACTTTAAGTCAATGACATTACAGAGTACACACTACAGATCATTCATGGTTTAGATATATGCTTATCAAGCTTGAAGGCCATTTCCATAGTCCCCTGAACAGTCACCTAAGAGTAGTGTCTCTCATGAGCAGGAGGGCTGAGCTTAGACACTTTTGTTAGTTCCAGGTCATTGTTTTCCTGTTCTTTCTCTGAATATGAAGCTCCAGATTAGACCATCATCATATCTGTATCATGTCAAGGATTCCTTTACACATTTTCACTTGCAGAAGATAATGGGCTTACCTATCTCACAGCTCGAGCATCCTAATTAGTTGCTACCTCACATGGTTATGCTTCAAAGGTCATACAGAGTCAGGTCAAATACACAGAAACAATTCATTAAAAAATTGTTTAGTTCATTGTGGGGGCAACCAGATAGCGGCATAAAGCGTGTGGAAATGATGTATGAACAATGACAAACTCCAACATGCGTAACTATGGAATGGTAAGTTTTGATCTTAGTTCTTCTCTGCCACATTTAAATATTTTCGACAAACATCCAATACAACTTGAGTAATTAATCAGCGAATGTCATTTTACATTAAAGCATATTTAATCATCACAAAAATTAGCAACAACTAACAACCAAACCCAGTATAATTACTTCTAATGTAAATGTGCTAATTTGAATTGTGAAATACTTCTTTAAGAAAAGTGAATGTTAATTGAGGTCTGCTCATGAAAGCAAGCTACTAATTGAGCTGGCATGTGCCAGATAGACTAGTTCAATTGAAAGAAAGACAATATTTGCAGTGTAACACTGATTTTAAAAGTTAACATTTTAATGAAAAAACCTGCTATCAGGCTCATGCCAGTTCAATTAGTCACTCTTT
>NW_010226715.1:82445-95604 GCF_000690775.1 Eurypyga helias
CCCATGAGCAGACCCCAATTAACACACTTTTTTGAAAGAAATGTCCTACTGTTCAATTATAACATGGAAGCATAGATGATTACACAAGTCTATTTTGATAATTAGTCTTACTTGATCCGTCCCAAATGTGTTGTTTCTGAAATGCTGTATCATCAAAATTTTTGGATTATTTTTGAAGTAAGTGGCTTTTTATCTGTATTAAGCAGGCACTGTCTGCATTACACTGCCAAAACAGTCCAAAAATCCAACAGTGGCAGGTTAGCATCTCAGTTCTCATTTTACTAATAGCAGAATATCATAGCACACACATTACAATAAGATGTAGAGACCAAGTAAACAGGCCTTCCATTGTCTGCAATTTTTTGTACAAACCTATGAGATGTGAGTAAATAAAAGCAAGCCAGGGTTGATCCAAACCCTCAGATCAACGAGAGTCTCCCTTGACTTTGGTGAGCATTGGATTAGGTCCCCATGTTCCATGTGAGAAGAGGAATAATTACAGTGCATCAGGAACTGGGAGCTACCAACTTGGCAAATACAGATTTGGGATGGTAACTGCTATAATATTGATTTCAAACACAACTTGAATATAGATTTATCAACCATTCTCTAGCTCTGTGTCAATATGTAATAACAATAGCCTTTGATGGTTCTGTAAAGTAACAACATGGAGCTAAGGACAAGTTATGATCATTGCAGCTGTTCACTCCAATGTATCATGATTCTCCTACCTGGGGGTCTTGCCACCTAACTGAGCTACTGAAAGGATCAGTAGATTGATTCTAATTAGCTAAGAGTGATGCCAATCAATAAAGCCACACAAAATTCAGGATTTTTCCCTGTATTTAGAACTGTAACATAAGATGCAATTGCTTTCCGTGGAAGGAATTGATCTTGCATACTAGTAAGTTAAAACAACAGTTCTTACCATTGATCCCTTCCAATCAGTATTATGCTTTTCACTAAACAGCATGAAACAGGCAGTTCCGAATTTGCAGGTATAGATGGAGTGAAGGCAGACATGCCATCACTAAAGCAAGTGATGTGCAATTACAGTGCCCTTGCAGTCCACTGCCAGTAATCCTGGTTTCAGCACGAGTCTTTCATTTCATGGTTGGACTAAACTTCTGTTATTACTACTTGTCAAAAGTAGTTATTACTATGATTCCCCGAGGAGACATTCTTACTGATCTAAAATATCTTTAGAGAGTGTGACATAATCATCCAGTCTGAAAAAGAACATACAAATCTATTTGCCTTAGGATATTACATGCTTGCTAACTTGTCACTGCTACATCTAACGGCATTACCTAAAATAGTATGCAGGTATACTTGGCACCGAGAATTTCTATTAAGGTTAAGCCTACATAAAAACATTATCATGCTCTGGAAAAATACTTTGGGTATGGTCAAACTAAAATTGTTGCCAAAACAGTAGATAGGTATCTGTATCCAAAATAGGGGTGTCTGCTCCTAACACAACCTCAGCATTTTTTCTCCTTATAATTACTGGAGTGTGGGGCAGCAGAGACCAGGAAGGAAAACCTAATCGCACATGGTATTTGACATACATACTTACTTTTCCCGAGACCATTACTGTGAAAGTACCCTCACATTCCTAGCATTCCAGATACAGTGCCAGATACAAGATGAAAAACAAGTTTGTTCACTTAAACATTCTCAGTTCGAAGGAGGGGCTACCCTTCCTGTTGGAAATCCATGATTCCTGTGACCCCACTGCACCAGGACAATCCAAAAGGCTTAGCTTTAACTAGGTGAGCGACTGCAACAGGACTACAAGATTTGCTAAAGGACCCCTGAAGTTTTGCTGTGTAAAGGCTTCCTTTATGCAAAGGGCTTAAGTAAAGGCTGTGTTAAGATGGCATGAGACGAGACCTGTGTTCAGTGAGGGATGCAGCCAAGAAACTGAGGTCAAGACTTGGTCTGGTAGGTCAGAACCAGCCCTGGATAGGTCAGAGCAAAGGAAATCATAGCTGTCTTAAATTCATCATTATTTTTATTTCAGATACTGTCTGCCTTCTCCATCTGTTATCAATAGTAACACTTCCTCAAGCAGTGGACGTTATTTTGTTCCAGGTTTTTTTTTGTTCTTTTTTTTTTTTTAAAGTTGGAGCAGGGGAGACACAAGGTGTGTCATCCCTTTGATGTCAGTGGAGGTGCATGTCAATGCAGAATTTGCCTAACCTCATCTTTTCAAGTATGCACAGCTACTCTGAAACATCCCTGCGGAAACTTGGCAAGAAAAAAGAAATAGAGACAGTGAGAAGGAATGAGAGAAAACTTGCCTTTCAGGAGTTGCTTTTCACTCCTGATACCTCTCAGAATCCATCACTTTGCTTGTATACATGACAGCCGCCTCTGTTCTTCCCCCAGTATTGCTACAGCTATATCTGCGTTCCCCCTCAACCTCCCTTGTTTAGTTTTTCCTGTTGATAATGGCACACTCACTACACACTGTCACCTAAGTTATTGTGCTGTCTCAAAGTTGAAGTATCTGGCCTCTGCCAATGTAAGGCATTTTATATTTTATTCAGAATACCCTCTGTTCTCAGCTTGACTCCAAATCACCAGAAATCTCACATTTAATTTCAGGAATTTAAACCGTCGCAATAAACTTCACGCTGAAGGACTTAACACAGGCACACATATATATACGCTTACATTTTTTTTAGGCTGGAAATAGCAAACATATGGAATTGAAACAAAGTATTCCTGCTTTAATCAATGATTCAAAAGTCAAAATACATTATTCTGAATTTTAAGTTTTAGGGAATTATTTTCAGTGGATTGAATATTTAAAATTCTACTCCAGATCTGAAGAAAAATAACTCCATTAAGATACTAATACTTCTTACATTTCAAATTCTGCTCGAACCTGTTCATCTCCTGAGACAGTAGAAAAAGAATTTAATGTACTTCCACAAAAATTTGGGAAACATTTGAAGCAGTGGCTCTTGATACACATTTTGATTCATGTCCTCATTTAGCTTATCAAACAGAAAAACAGTGTTTCATGCTTTTAAAGCACTTCAACGTACACTTCAGGTTTAGGCTGAGAAGGAATGCACAAGTTTAAAACTCTGCATCACATATACCAGCTAAGGATGCAAAACAAAGTCAGCCTGGGACTGCCCTACTCAAACAAGAACAAAAAGATTTATTAATAAATTGAAAATACTATGAGAGATCTCTGTGACCCAGCTGAAGAAGTAAAAAAAGAGCAGAATACAGCAATAGCAGAACTAAGTCAGTTTCTGAGAAAACTGAAGAAATGGAGTCAGTAAAGGACAACATGTTCTTCATTTTGATGTGTTGGTATCTCTCAGGCTCCTTGCCAGAGGCTAGGGGCATCCCAAGGGCCCACCCACACAAACACGCTCATGAAGTTCTATTACAGGGAGCTTCAGTTAAGCCCATATTTTGTATGGGCTCTTACAGCAATCAGTACGCAACTGCTATTTTTTACAAAGTTGTTCCCAAGAAAACTGAGGTTTGTTTGTAGTGAACTAAATTTGTTAAGCATTAACTTGAAGGTCCAGCAAGTTCCTCAGCTACAGGAGCCAACTCAGGTCAATTGGCGATGTCAGATAAACAGGTTATATAAGGGACTATTTTCCCTGCATACAGCTGCAGTTTATTAGTGCTCCAAGTATACTTTAGGGTACCTGATGCATGTATTTATTTGGTCATGTTTTACAGAGAACTTCTGGATATTTTTCAGGTGTAGTCAGAACACTCACTTACTCGAACACAAACAGAAGCAGAGAAATTGGTATATGTACAAGAACAACCATCCTAAAACGTTGTGGAGCATCTGCTCACTATACATAACCAGTAACTCTATCTTAACCTCTCATGTTCCAGAAACACCAAAAAAGCCAGCACAACTCACTTCATCTTTGCATTCCCCAATCTTTCATCTCTGACTCAGGAATAACATACTCTCTTGATCTACTGTACATCACAGAAAAAGCAGAATAATTCCATAAACAGTGACTCACCCCCTCAGTCTCTCTCTAGGGAAAGTAGCTCCATGAAGAACTGTTCCCAGCTTTACACATCTCCCCAGGCTGGGACCTTTCTGACAAAAGGAACCCTCGGCTGCAGTGTGCAAATAAAAGGTGCCCCCAGCCTGTCTCATCAGAAGTGATGACTGACACCTGGGGTGGCCCCTCCACCCTCACCCACACAGGTGTAGGTTTGTCCTTAGGTCAGAAGTTGGTGAGACTGTTTCTGAGAGGGTTCGGATTCTCTCTGATGCACTTGGCTGCAACGGCCTTTGCAGGGAACACCCACGTGTCACTTGCAGACTGACCCCTCCAACGCTCGCTCAGGTCACACAGCAAATTTACCTGCTTTGGCTGGGGACAGGGACCTTAGCTGCTGCTGTCCTGTGGGTGCCCGGCTGCCCAGACCCGTGTGCAGAGACAGGCAGCACAGTAACCTCCTTCGGTTTCTCCCTGCCACCAGCGGTGACAAGCCGCTACGCCATGGCTTCGGGAACGGTACACTGAGAACAGAGGTTTAGCAGCACTCTGCGGTCAGTACTGTCCTTTCCACACTAAGGACAAACAAGTACACCCACAGTGTCAATGGGAAATTAAGAGAACTTTCAGAACAGAAAGAAGGACAGTGGCCAACTTGGGACCTCCCAGGAGACAGCAAGCCCTTTGTTTCCCACCTCTATCTTCTATGGCTCACAAAAATAGCCACCTTGTTAGCACAGGCAGGCAAGTGCTCTGTTCCTACACTTTCACCTCTGTCAAAAAGAAAGGACCCTAAGCCGTGACCCCTTTCCCAATGTGCTTTCAGGCTGTACCTCCTGTGCTGTCACAACAGATTGGGCTGTGACAGGTTGGTCAGGAAAACGAGAGGTGTTTTACATTTTCTGCTTGACTTGCAGTCCTTTTACCAGACTGAGGCTTGGGACAGTTTTTCCACTGGTATTTTTATTACGCTTTAGAAGAAAAACAGGTCTGAGGTTGACACTCAGCATTACAGTTTCAGTACTATGCACATAAATTTAACTACTTAATTCCACTGAGCATTGGGTAAGTGGGGCAGCTAAAATCAGTATATTGCATGGAACATTTATCACTAACTACAGTATACAATTCCCTTTGCCATTTAGGCTTACACATTTTAGAGCATTTACAATCATGCTGAATTATACTGGAATTCCCATTTCAAAGGACTTCATGAATGTATTGCTTGAATGCTGCCAAATCCTTTTTTTCGTTCATCTAGACTTTAAGGGGAAATGAATTCCTGGGAGGCTGCATATGTATTGTTCGTTCCCAAATACTTTCGGGATGTCTGGATTTCACTGAACAGTTGGTGGTATTAAAAAATAGGTTAAGTGGGATCTGATTAAAAGCTACAAATTAAAAATTGATGTAATTTTTAAGAAGACAAACCACTGCACCATCTCTAGCAGTAAATCATAGAATTACAGGACGGTTTGGGTTGGAAAGGACCTTAAAGCTCATCTAGTTCCAACCCCCCTGCCATGGGCAGGGACACCTTCCACAAGACCAGGTTGCTCAAAGCCTCATCCAGCCTGGCTTTGCAGATGGCCAGGGATGGGGCATCCACAGCTTCTCTGGGCAAGCTGTTCCATGTTGATTTCTTATCGGTATGTAATTGAAAACAGGTTTTATTAGTTTTTTATTATTAAAAAAAATCACTGGTGTTTTTTACACTGTCAAGAGCACTGGTTCCAATAAATTGTGGGTATCTGTTGCTGGATTTCCATAAATGTTTAGACTGGGATCAATATCAGCAACAAAAACTGTCCAGAACCTCTATCTCTGTTTTCTGTTTTAGGTTGCTAGTAATATTTCAGAAAGCAGGCCAAAGCAACATCTTTCTGGAACAGCAATGTGCAGGTGTTCTGGCAGGGGGGAGATGTGGGGAGCAGAGGGTTGGCATTGGGGGAAGCCTCCCCAGGATGGACACAGCCTGGCAGCCCCCGGTCCGGCTGGGGCCACACCGCTATATGGGAGAAAGACTGCCTTCATGCCTGTGGTGAGGGGGGCTCACAGGGCCCCGGCAGTGTCTGGTGCGGTGTCGTGAGCAGGCAGTAGAAATCAGCTCCCACTTTTAAGTGAGCCTGCCTGTAAGAGCACATCAACCCTGCTTTTATCTTTCAGAGGTAGAAATGTACTTGTTGGCATACAGCCATCCTCCCCTTGAAAATCTCATGGTGTGTTTTCACAGTTTAAGCCCAGCTTCCTCTAGGCTGGACAAAGGAAAGGAAACTCAGAAAAACTTGTAACTCTCACAAAACAAGCCTGAAACCTGAAAAACATTAAAACCTGAAAAGACCTCGATTGGAGTGGATACACCTGTCCTGCAGCTCCATTGCTTCTATGTACTATGTTCAGTGGCGTGATTTTGTGGATATATAAAAACACTTCATTTGAAATCCTGGATTGTGAGAAGCACAGAATTATCACTCTAGATCTCCTTAAAAAGAAAACAAAATGAATCTAGACTTACTCCCCTATGCAAATCCTGCCTATGATCTCCCCAGTTTCCTTTCTGTATCCTAAACCCTTGTAGGTTTAAGATAATATCTGTCTAAGTCAGATACTTAGATATATTTAAAACTCTTCCTTCTCCTCTTTCAGTTAAAAAAAGAATCAAAAAATGAGCCTTCTCACTCTGACTTCAGCTGTAGTATAAAATTATTAAAACCATCATGGATGTGACAGAAATAAAAGAGGTGGTCAGGAGATGTTTCTGATGCAAAAATACCATCCAGGGAGCATCTCTAATGACGTGACCAGGATTTTTTAGGCTCTTAATACAGATATTATTAATGCAAATAGGCCTTGAACATTATGTGAAACTTCCAATCATGTTGCCTATGAAACCCAGGTGGGGGATGCATGGCTGTCTGAAGCCTGAAGAGACTTCCTTAATGGAGTCCAACAAGATTAGCTGCCTTTACCCACTACATGACTCTGTAAAAAAAGCAAATAAATCACTAACAGTCTCCTAATAGACTTAGCTCTTTCCTGTTCTGAATGAATATTGTTTAGAATAAGCTCTACAATGGCTAGCTCTGATATTGCCATAGTGACTTTTTTTTTTTTTTTTGGTGCTGTTTGAAAGATTTCCAAGCTTTTGAAGATGCTGCCTCTTGTCCCATAGTAAGAAGTGTAAAAGGCATTCTGCTGTTAAGCTTGCAGCACATTTACTGGAACCCTTTTCACCTTATCATGTTCTCCAGCTGGTTCTCTGGAGACAAAAGGGAACCTGGAGTTCTCTCACTTCCTGTAACACAATACATACTTCCTCCAATCCCTCTGTGTTAATGGATTTATTATATGCTGTGTGATATATTGCTGCTTCACGCATGACTTGGCCATGTGTAGTCATGCAGCCTGATTCTGACCAGACTGGTTGCATCAATAGGCTAAGCAGGGACAACGCTCAATGGTTAGGCTTATGTACCCCTTCTATGGGATTAGTATTTACATTTTATATTGTGATTTTGGGTTTAACTTTTTTGTAAGGAGTTATTTTTGCCTTCTTTTTCTGTGTAAGTTCTATTTTGAGTATGTTACAAGATGCTGGGACTAAAAGCTGAATGTGACTTGCTTGTACATCTGAAGCAGTCTAAGAATTACAGGTGTCAGTTGCCTACTTCGTTTGTTATCACCCCATTTTCCTCTGAGTAAATAAATGTTCAACTTTCCTTTTCCTTCTCTTCTCTCAGCAATGTTTTTCCCTTTCCCCTTTTCCATTCCAGATACTCTACAAAGAGAGAAGCATTTCAGTAGCTGTGAAATTGGGATGAGCAAAAATCACAATTCTTGAACGTGTGAAATTGTCAAAAGCCACCGTTAGACAAGGCTAGGGATCAGAGCAGAAGTTACACCAGCCACGGCTTTGGGCAGTGTATGATGTGCAGACCACATTCTTAGGCTGGCACAGCTGAGCCAGCCAGCATGGCACTGCTGTCCGGCAGAGCTCTGGAAACACTTTCCCTTCCACGTTACTGCTCCAGGCACCTGCTCAGTTTGTGCACTGAAAAACCTGCCTTGAATTATGTTGGCTTTTCAGCTCAGTGCGAAGTAACTGTGTGTGGTCTGTGCCTTTGTTAGCGGTCAATGATCCCAACAATTCGGTATGCCTTCTGGAATGGAAAAAGTCTAAATAATTCAATTAATTGGGAGAAGAAGAAAAAAAAAGATCAGCATTTACATGATTGAAGTGGCCATGCTTCAGGAGTTAGGTGTGAGGGAGACAGATGTTGCAAAGGACCCGGGGGGAAGCTACGGCACGGGCATTTATCATGCTCAGGCAAGGGAACTATGACTTGTTTAAACATAAAAAAACACCCCACCAACCAAAGGAACCCACAGAATAAGTGCTTCCAGATATGAAGTCAGTTCAGGATGGCAAGTCCCCCACACTGAGGCTGGATATGCCAAGCTCCTGTTTTCCCGTAACTGTGGCTGATCTGATTTACTTGCACCTTTTTTGCAAATCTGGGTTCAATATGGCATTTCTTCCATGCAGGTGATGTAAGAAAAGCCTCTTCTCATGTTGAATTCACACAAGACACAAGAGCTTGTTTGCTATGGCAGGTCTGAGCCTACCTCTCATTTGAAGGCATGTAGCCCTAAAGCTAAGGATCTCTTCCTTTCCTGCAAAGCAGTCTGTCTGCTGTGATCCAAATTACTCTGTAGTGCATCAGGAATTACCTGAAAGCAACGATGACTGCTTCATGAAAGCAATTTACTTTCAAAGATCTTGTTCTGCAGTGAGGTTTGGCCCATTAGACATGCCCCGTTTGTTCCCACTTAGCAACCTCACGTACCCTCAATCTCTGCGTTTGTAGCATGCACCTGGAACTTCAGAGGTTTTATTAACTAGTGCTTTGGCAGACCCTTCTTTGATACTTTGTAGGCAAGCAACACTTTTTTTTATTGGTGGGTATCCTTTTGCATCTGTATTTTTATCACATAAGAGTGGGAAAATGCTAAAGTAACAGAAATCAAAGCTTTTGATTATGATATAATTTAGTCTTCTCCTTGTAGGAACTACAGACCTTTATTAATGTAAGTCTGAAATCAATAAGATACAACAGCAAAGAATAAAATTTGCCCTAGTTTCCTACAAAGAGATTTGAGGAGAGTGTGGTGTAGGGCCTAGCAAGTTGCTGTTTTGGGTGCTTATTCAAAAAAACCTACTAAATAAAAGGAACTGCTATTTTCCTAGTTGTATGGAGACAATGTGATAATCACTGAATTTCTGAAGCATAACTAGGGACTGTTTTCATGAAACACTTGGATGCCTCTGCCTCCGCATTGCTCAGCAACACTCTATACCCAGCACAGTGGCCACACTTGTGACATAAATCCTACCTAACAGTGCAGATCATAAGATAGCAACCTGACTGCTGATGGACCCATCCCTTCCTAATGAAATGCTGAAATATTTTTAATTTGATTGTTCCCTGCAATGTTCAATACTTAAAAGCAGGTTTGTTTTTTCCATCACTGAACCTCTACAAGAAGCCACCAAGGGAGAAAATGGATCTGGGGAAGCTGCTACATTTAGTACTATCTGCTATTGCTCCCTCTTCCCAGAATGGTTCTTCCCACACCTCCCATTAGCTTCCAGACATGCAATTTATTAATTTGTTAACTTCCTTAACAGTACCATCTAGAGTAGTTATACAGCAATACACAATTAAAACTCCTGCCAAACTTGCAAAACAACATCTCAGTCTTAGATACTAATATTTTCATTCTCTCCTAAACATTATGTGAGTTATAGATTGTTGAATGGAAAAACCATATAGTAGCTACACGATTCCAGAGAATGTGTTGCATATGGAAATGCTCAGCATAGGTTTTGGGGACAAGAGACAGTTCTTTCTTCTGAATACTTCTTAAAGGGACGCAGAAATTCTTATGTTCCCTGAATTAGCCTGGACCTTTCATTTAATAAAACAAGAATCAAATATTCAGAAGCTTTATTCTTAACACTCATGTATATAAAAGTGCCCGTAATTATACTTTCAAATTTATTAAAGGCACAAATGAATTTGTAAAAGCCTAACACTATAATGATTACTGTAGTACTATTAATGACCATTTCTACCATCAGCATTGAGCTTCAGACCCTGTGTGGTGCATTTGAATACGGCTAGCCAGGAGTGTTCACCCTTTCAATCATTTCTTGCTAAGACCCCAGAAGGAAAAACCAGTAATTTCTCTGCTAAAGGGAATGTCAGTCTTGGGCCGCAAGACCATATAGATGTTTATCCATATCACACGGATGTTTAAGGCAGAAGAAAGCAGCATAAGACTGTTCACAAACTGCTGACAGTAGTCCTTCCCCTTGCTTTACTATCACTATTCGGACCAGGAAGTGGATGGGGAGTAGAGTAAGCTAAGTACTGTCACTGAGAAAATGAAAGGGATATTTGTAGATCTGGGAGAACAATTGATACATCTCAAAGATTGTGTGACTCAGTTTGCCAAATGAGACAGGAGGGAGTGATAGGGAAAAGGAAGTTTCATAGGTTCGTAAATTGTGCTCAATCATCCATTGAAGTGCAACTGTTTTTCTCAGGTGGTATGCTTTTCACAGCAACAGGAATAGGTAAAATCTGTGTTGCTACTACACACCAGGAAGCTGAATTTCATATCAGCTTAGAGACAAAGTACTATAGAAAGTTGTGACCCACACAATACAAGCACAGTGCTCTTAGCGTGTATTGCCTAGCTGTGTGATAGTGCGTGGAGCGCGGTGTGTTCTGTCTCAACATGTAACAATGTGCATGGCTTGCAAGCTGCACGCTGCTGAGACCACATCTATCTCCTGACGAAAATGCAGCTGCAGAGGATACCCAACTAGCTTTCCTGGCTTACGGACTGTATGCTGGCATGACTTGCTGTAGGAAGAATTTTGACTTCAGAATTCTCTCCAGTCCTTCTTATGAAATGTGTTCAACATTTAAAACATTTCTTTTTCAGGACTGGATTAGCAACTTGGAAGTACCACCTTAAGAAGGTGAATTTTGAGTATAGGCTGACTTACTGCTAAGCATTTTCAATTGCTGCTTTTTCATTAGTTTTGTTGGGTTTTAAATCATGCAGCAGAGTGCTTGGGATCTTACATGAGTTTTTTATTTCGTAGTTGATCACAGAAACTGATGTATATAAGATGACAGAGCATTACACTAGCCTTCTGGTTTTTTGCACAAGACAATGACATTTTCTTCCTATCTTCTCAGCAGTATCTATACAGTGTAATGCAAAAGATACTCTGTTGGGGTGATAATATTTTTATTCTAATATACGTTACAGTTTTAGATAAAAATTTAAGCACATCCTCATAATTTTGTATAGTTAACATCTTCGTGTGGAAGGGTTATATGATGACTTTTATCTTTTGGACTGGTTTTAAGCATTATAGTACTTGGGAAAAGAATGGGGAAAATTGTTTGTACATGCATGGAATATTAAAAATGTTTAGCAGTCTGAGCATTGCACATGATACGCTCGCTCAAATTCAAGTGTTTTAAAATTCTGCCTGTAGAACAACAAAATTTATATCAACTTTCCATAATGATGTTGTTAGAGTTGTACTAAGGAGAAAAGAAATCTTAATATGCTTTGTTTGCAGTATTTCCAGGAAGTAATTAATGCTAATAGTCATGCAGGCTCAAAGCTGGAACATTATAAATGCCATCCTGGGCTCCAGCTTGCAGAGTCAAATTTTGAATTGATTTATACTTTTAAAAGTGCTATTTCTTGAAACAGAGATATCCAAAGTAGTTGGTTTAAATATGATAGATATAATCAGGAGAAATTTATGCCCTTATGCCATTCACTTGGAAATATCTTCCTGGGAAAAAGCAGAAGGATTTTTGCCCCCTTTTGTCCTGGATTTTTACCTTTACATGGAACATGAGTTGTAATTACCACATTAATCCATCACATATTTGTATATAGGGTGTGTATAGCTCCATTACAACACACTTTCCTTCAAAACTCAGATGTATTATTCGGAGTTTATCATGGCCTTACATCTTCTCTCCAGTGACGGTATGGTGAGCTAAGCAGTCTTTGTCCCTGCAATGATGAGACTTTCATATCTAAAATCAAGTTGCCCAAAGGCACTTACTTTTGGAGCAGGAGTGAATTGCGAAGTACCAGCCACAGTGCTAAAACACTGTGATCATAAAATACGTCAGTAGCAGTTGCTAAGTGACACAGATTCCTTTGTTATACAAATACTGCCCTAAATTATTTACAATGCCTTTTACTTCTTCTTTTTTTTTTTTTACCTTAAAAGAGGTGATCTTACTAACAGTGACATGCCAAGGGCTAAGGACTTGTATCTGAATTGCAAGCTGCAGTGTCACCTAATGATGCTTCTGAGTTAGGTTTAAACTAGCCAGGGATATGGTAATGGATCCAGCATTTGGTATAGCTCCTGGGTTCTTCTCAACTATGCAGGGAAACATTAGTCAAACAAGGGGGACGTCTGGAATGGATTTTTGTACCCCTTTAACAAACATATGGAAGCAGGCTTGCCATCTGAAAATCTCTGATGACAATGCTGTCCTTTTATGAGGATAAAATTATTAGCAAAGAGAAAAAGAGCAAGTGTGCATTTTGGGAGATTAAACAATAGGGAGGGAAAATAAAAACCTTCTAGAAAGTCTGTTTTGCTTATGTGCTTTAGGCAAGGACATTTGCTGCCCTACAGCCTCTGAAGTCAAGTACTTGTATTATTTTCTGCACAATTATCAGTCATTCAACATTCCCTTGTGCCAAGTTGTTATTTTCTGCAATTTCCTTCAAGCCCTCAAAAAAAACCTTATTGTTAGAGCTGCATGAGAAGATCAAATTGCATTTAAGAAGTGAGGAACAGCAATACTCTTTGGCAAGATGAAATGACTTTTAATCCAAAAGGTGAGATCATGCCTGCATGAGTTTGCAATTGAGAGATTAGTTTTAAAGCTCTAAAAAGGGGTTTCAGAAATTTCTATGTGCCACAAAAACTACATTTAAGACTTATTTTACATCTTCATTACATCAGCTGGACATTTAAAGGAAGACTAGACAAAATTCTGAGAAGCTGACTGCCCTTCCAGTGAGTAACA
>NW_010226715.1:95629-97576 GCF_000690775.1 Eurypyga helias
CATGCTGTTGTAGCAAACCTTTCACACAGGGAGATATGTTGGTGTCTGAAGTGTGCGCACACACACATGCCGAGAGCTCTGGCACATTCCTCTCTTCCCTATCCTTTTTTCTCCCACAACAGACACACATGCACACAGACAATTACTGCCTATGCCCCCACCCCGCAGTCGCTGTGGTTCCTTCTCCCTCACTTTTCTTGAGCTCTGGTGGTATGAAAGGAGAAATCAACCCTATGGGAGACTGTTCTTTGTGGTAGGTTTACAGTTGGGATCTCGAGCCTCTATGGACTCACCAGTAAACGGGTAGGACGTGCCTGGTGGCAGGACGACCTGCAATGGTCTCCCCACTTCTTAGGAAAAGACTGTATATGCCAGCCTTGACTTAGGGGAAAAAAAGCCAACCCACAAAACAAACAATTTCTTTTTCCAAAAAAAAAGACTTCAAGATAAAACAAATCGACACTTAAATTCTTTTTTTCCCTGTTAACCTGAAAAAAATTTTAAGGTGTTAATTTTCTCAAACCATTTCACTTACATTTATTCTAATTACTCACACTTAGAATTAACTACACATACATACTCGCAAAGACACTAGCGTACAAGTTATGGGAATGAAAGCGTGCCTGCAGAGAACAGCTGAAAAAACATGTTACTAAATTTTACTTTTCCAATTTTGCTCTGTCCAGATATCTCAAAATATACATTTACAACTATATTTTGGCTATTTTCAAATAAAATAATAATTAAAAACAAACAAACAAAAGCAACAATACAGAAACCTGGAAAAGGTCCTTATCCACTTCAATGGAAATATTATGAAAATGAAATTGCTTCTGTTTTGGCATTCTTTCTACTAACAATGTAAATTGATTCTTTTTTAAGGTGAAAGTATTATTCCTGAGGAGTTTCATCTAGTATGTTCAGGGAGAAAAAAGTAAAAACTGATACCTAATATTCAATATTTTTTGCATCAAAACTAAAAATAATAGCGATGAAACTGTAGACTGGAAGATATGAAAAGAAATGAGAATATTTTTCACTAGAAGATGTTTATTCCAGCAGCTGTGAAGCATTTCGAGAAACTGATATCCATAATTAGTGAGAAAAAAATAAGCATTCACCTGGCCTGATTCAGGGAACTTGACACAAAGCACAGAGAATTATCCACACTGCTGATCATTTTTCCATTTTGCGCAGATATATTAGGTAGTTCATCTGAGTACTATGCAAGGAAACAAGCTGCCTTCTAAAAAAGGAGACTTCCAAATATTTATTTTTATTTAATAATGTGGGTAGGTAGAGCACTACACAGACCAAAAAGTTGGTGGGTACTTTCAAAAGCTCTTGGTATATTGATCACTACTATTTTGAGAGGACAACACATTGTTGTACAGGAATACCCAATAATCTCCAGTACGTCTGAAAATCTGAGGTGCATGGCAAGTGCAGTAATGTCCTGGATTGTCTGTGTTTTGCAGTTGTGTGATATAGCAAAAACAAGGCTTATAGGTACTGTTAATACCCTACCTCAGCCTAGACAGAAGTGACCACCTTCAAGAAAAGTAGATTAGGAGTAATAACTGATTAACAAATAATATTTTTCAGACATAGTCTTACTAATGAACAGTAGGAGTTAATGTTTTTTAAGTAGTTTTTCAGAAATTAAAGGAATTTCTCATCATTCTTCATAAATGTGAGCCCATATCACAATTTAAGGATGAATTTACTGTTATTAATTTACAAAGAATTCTCTATGTCGCTTTCTACACCTACAATATAAACTACATATAAACCTACAATATAAGCCTGTTTCCCCTTGAGCCACAACTGCTGCAGTTTGCATATGGAGTAATATTTTTGTAAGACTAGATTTTAATGGTGACTGCTAGTATTATTCCATCAGAAACGAGAATAAAGGGATAATATACATATATATATTTTAAAATA
>NW_010226716.1:0-1940 GCF_000690775.1 Eurypyga helias
GAGCGGCGTCGGGCCCTCGGAGCGTGGAGCGGGCGGTGTTTACGCGCGCGCGTGGCTGGGAACGCAGCCGCTCCGGATCCCTGCCGCTCGCCCGCCTGGCACTCGCGGAGCGATGGCATTGCAGCTGTCCGTCTGCACACACCTCGCACGTAACGTGCTGGAATTACAGCAAACTTCCTCCAAAATACTCTTCGGTGCGCTGGAAATGTGTGGCACGGGTGGTGGTTTTGGTTTGTTTTTTTTTTTTTCCCTCTCCCCTTGTTTTCTTTTGGAGAAAAACAAGCCTCTGTCAGAAAGCCTTTGTGTTCCAAGCAGTTAGTCTTTCCTTAATAATGTTTATTAATTCGCTTAAATATTATTTGAAGGAACAGCTTCCTACTGTCTTAGAGGCTTTTTACTGCTGGTCTATTGCTCTCACATACAAATACTTTTCACAGAGAATTTTCTGAGGGTCTCTCCTTTTTCCAAGCCCAACAGGAAGCTCATTGTAAAGCTTTGCAATCACTTTTGTGGCAGAAGAGAATAGGCGTTTTTCCTGCCGTATTCACGCTATGAAATTCTGTGCACCTCGAAAGTCTCCTTAAGTTACTATTCAGTAAATTAAGCTGTACGTAATCACGTTTAATGTAGTAAGCGACAGGCATATTTTGTTATGTTGGCAGATGCTGTATAAACATTTACTCTGGCTTAGATAAATACAAATTGCCAGCTGAGTGCTCTGATTTCTTTTTTACATAATCATGAACTTTAACACTTTTTATCTTAACTAATATAAAGCTCAGCTGTTTTTCAAACAGTCAGGAAAAGTTTGTAGTAGGAATTTATTAGCATTCTGAATTACGTAGCTCGGATTTGTTTTCTAAAAGACAGCCAAGAAAGTATAACCCAGAGGCTCTGAGTTGCTTTATTTAACCAGGCTTCTCCCTTCCACCTCTGGTTGCAGCGAACAGCTACCTTCCTCCCCCGATTCCTGCAGTCTGTCACTACCTGCTCTCATTTACGGTGGAGATGCAACCAAGATAACATCATCTTCCAAACGTGCTCTGTGTGATGCAGGAGCGTGTGCCAGGGATGCAGCCGTGGCCCTGTCAGAGCTCCATGAACCAGCTGCGGGGTTCCCCCCAGCCTCCCGCGCCCCTTGAGCTGGACCATCTCAACGCTCCGGCCTGTGGCACGGCTCTGCCCGGCTGACCCGTACAGCAGATCCTCCAGCCCTCGGGGCAGCCCCAGCTTTGATGGAGGCTTGCGAAGAGCCCGCGTTTAGGTAGAATTTTTTAATTCTGACTGAGCGGGTCTTGGGTCTGATCAGCCCTGTCACGTGAGACACGTGGAGGTAAAGAGAAGTACATCGTAGAAGCTCACTTCAAAGCGTTATGTTAGGCACTTGTAATACCACATCTTCTGGTCTTACTGCAGTTGGTCACAGGCAGATTGATTTTTTTTTTCTTTTTTTTATGAGTTTTAAGTGCTTTTAAAAACGCTGTTGCACTTAACACAGGATTGAGCATCCCTTGGGGTCCGGTGCAGCCCAGTTAGCTGGACAGAACCTGTAGAGAGATGTTGAAATGCTTTGGTTGTGTTTCCTTGTGAAGAAAGAAATGTGAAATGGGAAGTCAAACGGAGATCATATCATACGTGAATAGGGTCAGTTTTCGTCAAGTGACGTGACAGAGACTGTTTCAGTTCTAGTCTTTTCTTGTAAGACAAAGGAGACTGTTGCATCAAACAGCTTACTTGCTCATAGGAGCTTATGCCCAGCTTACTTACGTTGCAGTCTGTGGTATTTTTCAAGGAATACACTCTGTGTTGGCTTCCTGAACAGAGGAGAGGGTGGTTGCTTCCATACTTGTGTGTTAAACATACCTATAATTCCAGTTTAGAAAAAAAAAATCAGCTGTCTTTCATTGGATAAAGTCATAATTTGCTCCACGAGTAATTAG
>NW_010226716.1:1971-3717 GCF_000690775.1 Eurypyga helias
GGCATATTACTTGCGTTGGGTAGTAGGAGTTATTTTCAGTCTTAGCAGCTCTGTATGTAATTAAGACAGTTCAAATGTTGCTTTCGTCAAAACTGCTGTTAGAACAGATGATCTCTTTTCTTATGCATCAGATAAGCTACTGCAGTTACTGTTAAAATCCTTCTAAGCCATTTTATTAAGTTGTTACTTGTTCTGTGAATAGCTCCAGCCTCCAGTTCAAGAGAAAGTAGGTTCTGATTTGTTCCCGTGTCACACGTAAGAGGTGCGCAGGGAAAACAGTGTTGCTGTGTTCCAGAGCTCTGCGTCTCCTCTGCCCTAGCCCACTTTCTCTTGTTGTGGCTTGACAGCAATTACAGCACAACCAGTATCCGAAGTTGATTTGGTTTATTCAGAGGGGAAGGCTGTTGAATTGTCCCACTTCCAAAGTCAAATGTTTGTGTCAACCGCAGAGATGAAATCTGTACGCACATATGTAACGTATGAGTGGGGTTTATTTCCCCAGCTCTTCCGTTCCATTCGGCTTTTGTTAACTAACCCAGATTAGCATTTTAACAACCCCAAAGTGAACTTCTGCCGTTCTCCCTGCTTGGACAGGGTGTGTAGACCATCCATCATCCTGTCCTTGGCCACAACAGGCTACTGGCTCCGTCACCATTTGGAGCTACGCGGAAACCATCCGACTGTGAACAGCACAGCTGGCTACAGCAATTTTTTTCTTCCACACCACTGGCAGCATTGTCTGGCTATGGTAACTAAAGTTAACATCCAGAACGGGAAGTTTCTGTAGTTTTGGCAGCCCTGCCCGGCCCGGCTCAGTGGGCACACCTGCAGGCGGGCTACGAACGGGCTCCAGGAGGGGGGAACTGCTGGGCCCTTTCTTTCCCAGGCTCCGGTTTGGAGACAGCAACCTGTTGTTTGGGAGTGGGATTGCAGCGACTCTGTGCTTACCGGAGAGGGAACTTGCTAGCTAGAACCCTGCGCTCTGAATTAGCAGAGAATTTCGGCCGTGTGTTTCGCACATTCTTGTGGAAGCCTTTTTAGTTCCACAACGGAAACCATGTGATTTCGCAGGATCTGTGCCCAGACTCTAATACTTGCTACAGATGCTTTCCTTGGGTTTGTTGTGCAGACCTGTGAACGCGGCTGGGAAAGGAGTCGTGACGGGTTTATCGTAACGCTGACGCGTGCTACGGCTGGCAGGTAACCAGCAGGTGAACGCGGCTCTGCCCCGATTCTACTCGCGGGGTTTTTTGCATGATTCAAATAAATTGGCCTGGCACGGCTGTCTGTCATGTGTGAGCCACGGCTTGCTGGCTAGAACTCTTGCTTTCAAGAGCAAAGGAGGTCAAGAGGTGTTACCAAGCAGGGAGGGCCCGGGTGGAAGCGGAGGAGTAAAGAAGCGATGGTGGAAGAGGAGGAGCAAGGAGCTCAAGCAAGCAGGCGACATTTGTTCTGTCCAGAATGGTTACAAACCTTGTAAATGAAATCAGTCCCTGGACAGCTTTGATTTATATTCTCGCGCAGCAGATTGGCCTTGGTCTGCCTGACCTTGGTAACATTACAGAGGTCGTGTTTGCACACAGATACTCTTGCGAAAAGGCTTGTTGCTGCTGCTGGGTTTTCTTTAACCGTTGCATCTAAGAGCCGAATTGCAACCCAGGCGTCCAACTCGGTAGGCGCTGGAGATCAACGCAGAATAAAAGGGATGGATGCCGTCCCCCACGGCGGCTGGGTTAAGGGGGGGGG
>NW_010226716.1:3805-17309 GCF_000690775.1 Eurypyga helias
GCCGCCCTGCGCGCGTTGGGGAAGGGGCGCGCGTGCTTGTAGGCGTCGGAGGCAGAGGAGGGCTTGGAGGAGGGCTGGGGGGCTCTTCAAGCGTGCGAAGGACGAGGGGGAAGCACACGCAGAGGTGCTCGTCGGGAAAGGTAACGAGGGAGCAGTGGGGTGGGGACTGGCCTCGTGGGCTGGCTGCTCACCAGAGGTGGCGTAGAACCTCGACGAGAGGAGAGGTGATCAGCTGGTCCCTCGGCTGTTACTGCAATAATAGGCTTTTCTTACCCAGCGCCACCTAGTTAATCTCTCTTAGGCCAAATGGTGGCGACAGCTGGGTCTCGGATTTCCCCAGCAGCAGCGAGGTACCAGCTCACACCTCTGTTGGGCTGGACCTTCCCCAGAGCCGTGGTGCCATCGCACAGGGGGTTTTCCCTCAAGTGCTGCCGCCGCGCACCCCCAGGCGTGTTTGTGGGTGCTGGTGGTGGACAGGGTGCTACAGCACTGACAGAAGGTCTTGCTGCTACATCTGTTGTGACGGTTGCACTTTTGGGGTCAGAAGAAAATGCTCACGCGTGTATTTCAAGCCCTTGTTTATATATCCCCCTGCTTGGGTACCCCCTTCCCGTGTTGTGTGAACGCTTGCATGTCCTATCAAGCTGTGTAACCCTCCTGTTCGGGGAGACTGCAGGGCAGAAAACCTGTGTATTTAACTTAAAAAAGCCTCAGCGTGTAGCGAAGGCTGCGGTATTACAGTTTTAGCCCAGTGCTGGGGAGCTGTGACTCTGTTGGGGTAACGGGCAGTCGGCTTGTTCCCGGGCCGGGCAGCACCCAGGTGTGGAATACGCGCAGGTGCCGGGAGGGTCAGGGTGGGTCAGGGAGGCTCAGGAAGCAGCTCCAACCAGCTCAGCTGCGAGGGGGAGCAGACCCTCTGGCTTTCCAGCACCTGTGCACGAGTCTCTTTGACACCTCTGGCAAGCACAGCTCTTGTGCGTGTTTCCACCTGGAGACAGTGCCGAAGAGATGGGAAAGGGCAATCAGGGAAAGCAGCGGTGTGAGAGCTGCGAACAGTGTCCCCAGGTGTCTCAGGAAAGGGGCAATAAAGGGGGGAAAAACATCTTGTAGAGTTGAATGGTTTCTTTCAATTTGCAGTCCTCTGCTCTCCGTGACAGTTTCTGTAACCCAGCACGTGTTTATCAAAGAAAAGCCAGTAAATTTTTTTTTTTTTTTGCTCAGTACCTCATATTTTCTTCATAAAGTAAATGCTGTGTGGATATTTTTAACGTTATGTAGGGTTTTTCTTCCTTAATGATAACCTCAGACAAAAATAATCAAATCCCATGCTTTGGGGATTAATCTGATTCCCTGCAAGGGTATGAATAGATTTATTATTTTTGTCTTGTGTACCACTGCACAGGTTTTACTGTGAGAGTGGATTATGGCTTTTCCTCCCCCTAAAGCATCAGGTTTTCATCCTCGCCAAAGACGTAACAAGCACCACTCATGATTGAACAGTGGTCTCAGGTGGCAAACTGTGCCAGCACAAACCTTCGTGTATTTGGGGCAGCTGTAGAGAGGAACAGACCTGCAGCACACACGGTGTGGGGGTCGGATGTGATTATTTAGTCACACTCTTACTGGCCCTATTACCAGTGATACCATAAGGATTTAGGGGAACATGGCAATTGTATTGGGATCTTGGGAGGCGGGTACGAAAGTGGGACACGCTGTAATGTAAAGCCTTAAAGCCCTAAGTCTCATTCCCTGATTTGCCACGGATTTCTTTGTGACCTGGAGTCAAGCACTCGCAGTCCATATGTTACTGATTGGAATTATTTTCTTTTTAAACTCTGATCAGTGCCTTCTCTGTGGCTCACTAGTCACAGTGCCAAAATAGTGTGATGCAAATCCTTCCCTGCCTCAGAGGGTGAATGTTACCGTGAGGTGATACGGCCCAAGTCAACAACCAACGGGAAGGAGAGCTGGTGCCCAGCGCGGCTGCATCCTGTTCCGAAGGGCTGCTGAGGGGGGCTCCACAGGTTGCGCTGCGCCCGTGGAAAGCGGGCAGTTGTGTGATGCTGGGAATGCCCCAACCTGATGCCATGAGGCGGCACAGGCACGTGCCCAAGCTGGGGACCGGGAGCAGGATGGCCGTGGCTGCACCATCGCACCTCCGACCCCAAACTGGCACCAACATGGGTCTGACTTACCTGACTGTGTTTCCGTTGGTTTGGTAACTTCACTAGACTGTAGGGCAAGGAACCAGCTGGATCAAATCCTGCACCATCTAATTTTAAAATAAAAGAACTTCTCGCCTCTACCCCTCTGTGTTCTTGGTAAGCCGGTGCTCCCAGAAGACCCTCAGCACCAGCTCCCCTCGGGACATGCCTCTGCCCCTCCAACTGCCCCCAGGTCTCACAGCGTGAGCACCAGTGTTCTTCCCTCTCCCCTGTGAGTACGTACGTACAAACACAAATACACACACGGAGACTACAAAAGCAGTAAATATAATAATGGGATCCAACTGTTCGGTGCTAGGCTAGAAAGAAGTGGTTTTCTGCCATTATGTGAAAATTTAGCGTGACTGGAACAGAGTCTGCATTTGATTAGGCAATTTAAGAAATGTAAGAGACTTCATACTGTAGGGCAGTGCTGCAAAACAATTGCTTGGAACATGTTCTAAAATTGGTTTGCCTTCACCAGGTTTCCATGTGTTTCTGCATGACATCGCAAATGAAAATATGAGCAGTCACGTGGCGAGCGTCTACATTCTGATATTATGGTAAATAAAAGCACCAATTTAAACAATTACTCCAAATTCTGTGTAGCCTTTGAGACCAAAAAAGCCACAGAACTCTCCCTCTATTTACTTTCCTGCCTGGGAAAGACCTTTCATAACACATCCTTTCACTGGCGTAGTTAATCTTTAATGCTTAACAAGATAATAGTAATTGTTAACTTTGAGCTCAGGCTTCCTCCAGGTTTTCCTGCCTGCAGTTTGTCCGTGGAGCCGATTGTGCCCAGGAAAGTGGCAGAGCACATGCTCTGCATATACAAATAGGTAACTGGGTGGCCAGCTACCAGGTTTGTCCACGCAGAAAAAAACCCAAGGCTAGTTAAAACCATGTTGTTGCCCAGTCTCTATGGGCAAGCTTCCTGTGGGTAAGGCTGGCTGAGCGTTCCAGCTCGGAGGGCAGCATCCTGATAATGCCAGCGCAGTGCTTGAGGTGCTCTGCGGTGCTTCTTGCCGGTCGATAGCCTTCTCCTGCTTCTCCCGTCGTGTTTTCCAGCAGCCATTCCCTTTCCCTTAGGAGCGAGAGCTGTGACATGCAGCAGCCCCATGCCCCAGCAAGGCACCGCGCTGAGGTGCCGGAGGGATGCTGACAGCCGGGGAGAGTGGTGGGTGGGAAGAAGCGATGCTTTCTGGAGTGAGGTTGACAGTGACGTTGTCTGGAGCACAGCCTGTTGAGTGGCAGATGTGCCCTCTCCCCAGTGCAAATCCCGTTTTTCTTCAGCTGTCCTGCTTGCTGGGGCCGAGCCTCCCATGTCAAAACATCCCGTTGGCTTGATCGTGTAGGCAAACCCTGACCTGCTGGGCTCCAGCCAGGTCTAAAACGAGCAGCGCTTATCTCTGACCAGGGCCGGAGCGCTGCTCAAGGCAAAGGCTGCTTTCCCCACTGCTGGAGACAGCAGGGCCCGCAGACGGGAGACGCAGGGGTGCTGCCAGCGACTCGCTGTGGCTCTGGCGTCGCCTGGGCTGGTGCATGTTGTGCCCGAGACCTTCGTTACGGCCTCGCCTGCAGACGCTGGTCCGTACCTGTCCCGGAGCTGCCTTATCAGATGCTGCCTGGTCGTGCTGAAACGAGCGGCAGGTTTGCTGTGTGAAGCACGTACTGGAGGCTGGCAGAAGGAATCCTTCCTTCGCTTCTGCCCGCTTGCGTTTGTAGCCAACCCTCCTGGAGAGGGGTAACGGTAATGCTTTGGGGTAGGTTCTGGGGCTTGAGTCTGGGGCCAAGGGCGGCCGTTTCCAAACCTACACCCAAGCCTATAGGTACTGCTGCAAGTAATTCGTTTTTTGCCATTGTGGTTTAAGAGGTTGTCAGGATAAAGGTATTTTGGGCTGAAGAACACTACTGAGAAGCATCAGACACCTCCGAGAGCGCTGTGAGCGGGAGGGGCACCCCATTCCCTCCCTGGAAGGGTGACATTGCTTTCCTTGGGCTGGGTTTGGGGCAGGAGTTCATGCTACCAGTGCTGCCCATGGCTGGGAATTAACAGAGCATCAGTGCTGGGAGTCTGGAACGAGCCCTGAGCATCGCTGTGTTGACATTGGGCACTCTCAGGCGTGGGTGTAGCGTTTCCGAGGGCGGCCCGCGTTGGGCACAGTGGTTCGAATGCACGAGGTACGGGCCGGCCAACGCGGTGACCCCAGAGCACCGCCTGGGTTAGGGTGTCACCGCTAGCTCAACCCTGGCAAACGCTCAGGGGGAGCGTGTCCTGCCAGGGCTTTGTAAAACGGAACAGATTGGGCTGTAGGTGTGAGCTGGAATCAAAGGTTGGTTGCAGCAGGACCTTCGCATCACCCTGGTAAGGGAAGGTAGTTAACGTTCACTCTCAAAAATTAACTTAACTAAAGCAATTGCTTACAGTTTGCTCAGCATTTCATTTCCTTTCCTGATTGTGTTCAAGTAAACTCTTGATCACAGGAGAATTTAGCCCTCAAAGTGCATCTCATCAGCCACTAAACACTTGCATCATTAAAAGTCACCCTGTCCCTTTCGCAAGCGTTCTGTCAGCTCGTTCTGGAGCGCGAGGGATGTGCTTTGGGCAGCGCTAAAAACCTGCAAACAACTGAGGTGTAACTAGCAGTACCGTGAGCCAATTAAGATGAAAGCTGTGATACTCGGTGGTGGGGTTTCATCACTTTAATATTAAACTGTCCTTTTTTTGCTTAGGAATAGATCAAGAGGTGTTAATGCAGCAGCCTTAAAAGAAGTCAAGTATTATCTTAAAATAACAGACCTGTTATTTGCACTTTCATGCTCAATTAATATTGCGGCTCCAAATATCCCAGATTTTTTTCCTCAGAGCTGCAGATTTTGAAGTTTTTCTAGGCAGTAGGGATGTCTACGTACTGCAGGGTTAAAGGTGAGTGTCCCTTTGTAGGACAGGAAGAGTTTTCCTTATCTGTTTATTCATACAAAATCATGCTGTAAGTTTCTGAAAGGGACTACAAGAATTAAGTATGTTTCTTTTATTATGTCCACAAATACTTTCCTGTGTTATTTGACAATTAGCTGAAACAACCTGTCACCACATCAAGGCAGTCTGTGAGATTGGGATGCACAGCAGACCTCTGTCAGGCGTTGCCTTCAGGAACTTCACTGCAGTCAGCTTTCATCAGAAGCAGCACATTTATGCTGGCATGCTGTTTAACTAAACACTTTAAAGGAAAAGGTGCTGGCTGTTGTACCCTTCTTGTGGGAGGATTTTCTTGTGGGAGGATTTGTAAAGCAAATCCATCAGTGGAAACCTTTTGTACAGGTCTGACCTAAAATGGGAATTCAATCCCCCACATCTCATACGATACAGATTTTTAAGGCAAATGTTGCGTTCTATGTGGAATACTTTCTGGCTTGTAAGCAAATTACTCATTATACCCATTTCACACAGCGAGACGTGGCCAAAAGCACCGAGACAAAAAAAATAGAGGTAGGGCAAAGAATCGTTTGGGCTCCCTCTTTAGAGGTCAAGCCCCTAGACCCTGGGCCATGCTGGTCTTAGATTTTGGCTTGGGTGATACGAAAGTGCCGTGTTTTCATGTTTCGACTACCAAAACTTGAGCAGCTGGCTCAAGCTGAAGCTCTCCCACCTGGTAGCAGTTACCATCAGCAAGTGAGCTCACGTGCGGATCGTTAGCCCCTGCAATACGCTCACTGCCAGCAAGCCTTCAGCCTCCTGAAGCGCCGAACGGGAACCGTACCCTTGTCAACTAGTGCTTTTCTACCTGCGATTAGTGGACCATGAGGGATTTGTATATCAAAAGATAATCCCAGAGAATCTAATAAACGATATTTTTAACCTTTTTACACTAGGCCTTTGCATCCAAAAGAAAAGGGGGTTGGTGCTACTAAAACCGGCACGACAAGTAAGTTCCCATTCAGAGCCTAGTGTAACTTTTATGTGGTTGCAAGTGAAATCCATGACTTGCTCTAACCCGGCCAACAGATCATTGCTGTTGAGCGGCCTTGAAAAGAGCTTCGGAGCCCTGATGTGGCCAACGGCTCCGTGCCCCGAAGGCACTGCCCAAGGTCACGCTGTGACCCTCACCCAGGCGTGTCTCAAGGGCCGCCATGAGTGGGAGTTGGATGAGATGAGTGGAAGTTGCTGAGCGTTGCACAGGGTCTGCTTTGCTCTCCTCAGAAGGAGGAACTGGAGTCTTGGCTGCAGACCCCGAGAAACTTGTTGAGCATCTGTGACCAAGCAGCAGTAAAGGATTTTTTTTGTTCTGTTCTAACTTTCATCTTATCGTTGGAGTGTTTTCACGCTAAAATTTCAGAAGGGACCATCTCAGAAAGGCACCAGTTAGTGCATTTGGACTAATTAGTGCCCGCAGGGAGCCATTTGCATGCAGGAAGGAACAGAGGACAACAGGGATTTCCTGATCATGTCCAAGTCCAGTCACTTGGGATTGCGGGAAACCACATCACATAAATTGACTAAACTCAGCAGATTACTAATCAGTTCTGCCTGTCCCCCCTCGACATAGTGGGTGACACAGACCTCCAGGCACAGGGGAGATCCTCGATCTCACCCAACAGCCTGCCTTTGCCCTGTCTGGGGGAGGAGGAGGAGGATGCAGTCATTTTCATGCTGGGGGCCTGCTTTTCAGCCCTTACTACTGCAACCCTTTTCTCCTCTGCCTCGCCAACCTCTCCACAGTGAACTAACATCTCTTCTCTGGCCTGTCTTGACCCTCAGCCTGGATTTGCCATACCGCGCTCCCGTCTGCACTCAGTGTTTTGAGAAGCATTTGTTGTGTTAAGTTTGGTTGGGTGTTTTTTTTTTTTTTTTTTTTAGTGAATAGAAGATATTGCATCAGTCTGGTTTGGAGCTATGTCGTGTGTTGCTTCTCTCCAGCTGGCTGGATGCCCTTTCCCTTCCCCCCTCCTCTTCTACGTGGCAGCGCACGGAAAGATGATTGATGGGGTGTCACCAGTGCGTTGTCAAAGGCTGGAGTAGATTAATGGGCACGAAACACCAGCCGGTTCCCCTTCGCGTGATGGTTTGAAGGGAGGGCTCATATTTTAACAGAAATGATACCCTGCTTCTCTGGATTCCTCCATTCGGGAATTGAAGGATGGGATTCGTACCCGAGATTGAAAGGTGCCAGCCACAAAGAGCCAGTTTATTACCTGGGATAACCGCCTGCCTTCCGCTTGACCCACAGCACTCAGCCTCTTCGCCGGTGCAGATAGGTGCCACCCGTGAACACTTGCACCCCTTCATCTCTGCGTCTGCAGGCACGACGAGTTGTGGTGTAGCCCGAATGGCCAGCAGGTCTCTGGTCTGTGACCGGCTTGTCCACCCGGCTGGCACTGGCCAATTTGCCTGTGCTGTGAGGAACGGCCACGTGTGACCCCGTGCAGCTCAGGTCCTTCGCAAAGGCTTGTCCTGGGGGTTGGCCTTGGTCGTAAATTCAGCCGTGATCTGCGCCTCAATTCCCCAGCTGTGAAACAGGGATAGCAATATGGTAATTTCCAAACGCTGAATTGTTTCCTAGCAGAAATGCTAGGAATGCAATTTATAAGGGAAATTAATCAAAGACCGGTCTGAATCCTGGCTGGGGAAAAATAATCAGGCCCAGCATATGATTGTTTTCTGCATTTTCTTGAAGGTAGCCATTGCCAGCGTTTCATAATCAGCTGTTCTGCTCCAAACAGACACTTCAGCGCTGTTGTGTGCCGTCCCCAGCACTGGCCTCCACGAGAAGCCTTGACTGTGGCAAGACTTAGGTCTCCACACCAGCCTATCTGTGCCTACCAGACGCATACCTGCTCCAGCCCCTGCTCCAAGTGCTCCATGGAGCCCGTTTTTCCAGAGAAAAGCTCTTCTTCCAGGTTCCTTCTCTTTTCAGTGGGTCTGGTCTCTTCCCTCTGTCCCAGCTGAAGGGTGCATTCCAGTGCCTCTTCCAGCAGGTGCTTCTTGTGCAGCTCAAAATCAGAACTCCTGCTCGTTACAGTTTAACGAGCAAAATAATAGAGAAACCTGCACTTGTTACCTGGTGAGAGGTAGCTGTGGTTTGCTTGAGGAAGCCGTAAATGTGAGCTTGTTTGTGCTCTGGGTGCAGTCTCTGTGCTTCCACACTGACAAACCTTTGCCTTGTTTTTACGAGCTGATACACCCCCTGAAATTTGAATCTAATTGAGAGAACAGTTACTCTCTTTGTTTACCTGGCATTTCCATCCGTTCCTTTTTGGTTTTGTGACATTGGTTTTAGGTCACAGTTGTTGTGGCCAGTATCTAGCAAATTGCCGCGTCGTTCTCTGCGGCCGTTTCCAGAAGACGGTACCTGCCTTTTGTACAGCAGGTTGCGTTTCGGTTTCGTATTCGTTGCCCCGGTGAATTCTTCCTGGATGGGATGCTGGAGGGGAAGAGAGGGGGAAAATGAACTTCCTGATGCATGCTGATGCTTGACGCTGGCACCACCTTTGCAGTTTGCAGGCCGTGTGTGTTCTGCAGCCAGGCCGGGGTCTCTGAGTCACGGCGTGTGGGCCAAGCACAGCCTCATCGTCTGTGCTGAGTGGAGCCTACGTGTCCGGGAGAGCTTCTTGCTCTTTGCCAATTAGTATTCAATTGTTCTCCGAGAAAATGAGGCTTCAGGGAGGACTTTTACTGAGCACCTTAGAGATGTTACCATGCACCGACTCGTGTGCACCCTACCCTTTCTCCTCTTGCACCGGGACGGCAGTGGGTTGGGCATCTGGAAGCAGCTTTTCTTGGAAAAAGAAAAAGACCAAAAATAAAACATTGTGTAACCGTTAATGATTTGTTATTGTGTCTGGGAGCCACTGTGCTGCAGGACTTTGCTCTAATGGTGCTTTCACAAGAAAGAACTAATTTGACTAACTTTATTAATTCCAGTTTGTTTTAAGTTTGCTCATTAGTAATTTAACGCAAGATGCTTCAGCTGAAGAGGCCATGTCAGGACAAGGAAGAGCAGAGGGAAAGTGCCAGGAATCATTAGTGTTTATTAACCACTGCACTCATCAATCTTGACTAAGAGCACAGCCCATTCGTTCTGGACTGGTGGACTGAGATACAGAAATATCATTAACAGTGGAAAATGCATCTTTTCGGGTCAGTCCATAATGGACAGGCATTCCGGCAACACCCGCCCCCATCACCGAATCCTATCAGTTGGTCTCCTCGCGGCCTAGCCTGAACTGGGAGCCTCCGGGAGGAAGAAGCCCTGCCCCTGGCCACCGTAGTATCAATTAACAAATACAGCATTTTCATCCCCGGTAAACGTTGCTGAAAGGTGAAGTGTTGGTATGAGGGGGTTTTTTAATTGCTTTTCAAATTATTAAATGACTAATGCTTATGTGCTCTGCGGGCTCAGGCCTGGCGCTTTGTGCTGGCAGCGCGTACATCTCGCTGTAGTTCTGGAAGCCTTAACGTGGAAAGGGTTCCTTCTTTCTGTTTAGGCAGAGTGTTTAATAACCGATTTCAGCAACTGCAAGGCAATGAGCTGGCGATTCCAAGCTCCGGCCTGCGACTTGGGGCTGAATGAATGCCTCGGAAAGGTTGGAGGCGGGAGTAGTACGGCCTTTGCCAGGTTTCGAATGAGCAATGTGACCCCTGCCCAGACCACTTGCGGTCATTCAGGCTCGCGTTGCGCTTCGAGATGCGTTTTCTTGCCTCCTACCCAAATGGCAACTTGAGTCGTTACGTTCTGCTCGCTAAAATATCCCTGTGGTTTAATTGGAGAAGTTATGTTTCCCTTCCCCTCTTAAAAGCTTTGTTGTGTAATGTTGTGGCGCTACCAGAGTACAGAATAGAGCGCAGGCACACGAACCCCGCGCCGTCGCAAGCTTGGCGGAAAGTGGTGTTTCGGGAGGGCGCTTCAGCGCCGTGCCCCATCCGAGCCCCTCGCCGCCCTCGCGACGAGCCCCGTCACGCGGCAGGGGGGATGTTTTTCGCGCTTCCTTGGCACACCTGTAAATCACCGCGCAAGGCAAAGCGTCAGGCGTCTGGTCCTGGGCACGCGACCTTCGGCAGCGAGCGCGTTAGGCTTCGTGTTACGGCGGCAGAGCCTGGAAACAAGCAATAATTTTAAAACGTGGCATGGATGTGCAGACAGATTGTGTGTGTCATGACTTTCCGCGGATAAGGTTTAGGTATATTTATGGGGAAAGCATTTTATTGGATGACATCAGTGATAGAGGGGATGGAAAGAGATTGCAGTTTAATTAAAATTCTAATCCCAAGTTTGACAATTTTTCTTGCCAGGTCAGCAGCCTGCATGTTCTGTTTGTGATGCCTGCGAATTAAATGGGCTGACAGTCATCCGCTTCTTCAGAAACGCCTGTAAATCCAGCTAAAAATTAGCAAACATCAATACGTTTTCGAGCAGCTTTGAGTAGGGATGTGTCGCGCAGCGGTTTTCCATCAGTGTACATACAGGGGCCTTTCATAAGCACCGATTTAGCTGCCAGTGCTCAAATACAAATAATAAACACCCCTTCTTCTGCAGGTCACGTTTGCTGTCCTGTGCCGCCGAAATCTCACCGGCGCCTCCCTCTTTTCCAGGTAGTTCAGCAGTGTTGCCGTGAAGGTAGCGCTCCTCTCCCACCAGCCATGAGGCTTCCCCTGCTCTGTGCCTCCGTGATGCTGATGAGTCTGTCCCAGTGCCGAGCCGTCAGCTTCCCCGAAGACGAGGACCCGATCAACGTAGTTGACTACCACTGTAAGGGATCTGCAAATGGTGCCAAGCGCTGGGAAAAAAGTTCTGAGTTTTGTTCTTTCCCTGGGAAGTTAAAAAAAACCAAACTCCAACACCAAAACCAAGTCTGCTCCCTTTCAAATTGAAATGTGTTTACTGGCTTTGTATCTTTAATAGAACACTTAATCATTTTCTTAAAAAAGCAATCAGAAATACAGCAATAACTCCAGGAAAAAGCACATTTGCTGACATTAGCCATCTTTTTCTCATTTATATTCAAGACATTACTCAAGGAATTTAGTTTAAACCCTTCTACACCTAGTATATACAGCTAATCAATGCCATATATTGATTCTTCAGCTCTATAATCCTGAGTGATGGTGTAGCCCATTTTTACTTGCAGATTCAAGGCAATATCCAGTATTTAGAGGACGCCCTTCAGGCAATGAATCTCAGCACAGACTGGACTTCCAACTGATGTTGAAAATTCGAGACACACTTTATATTGCTGGCAGGTAATTTTCCTTCGCTCAGTTCATTAGATTAAAATTCTTTTCTCTTCTGGATTTGCATTTATGTGTAAAATTCATTTAGAAAAATCTGCAGAATGTGATAAAAATTAGAACTGGGGGAGGACTTCCCTGAGAAATACACCGTATCTTTGGCCAGCGCATGAAAATTGGATTTGAAGGCTGCGGTTCCTGTAGTTATGCTAAAACCAACGATCAAATACTCTTCTCCCTCTTTTGTATTAGTGCCCTGATAAAAACCGCTCCTGATCACTTTAAACTTGGGCTGACAGGTGGGGGGTGTAGGAAGTGAGGGTAACACGCTTACAGTCCGCAGTCGTCGTCAGCAGGACGGAAGGACAGAGATAGATGGCTGGGCACTGCGGGTGCAGGCCAAGCACCACACCAGCAAAACCCCAACCCACCCCGTGTTGCCTGTGACCAACCTCCCCCGGTTTGTATTCAGCGCAGCAAATTCATAAGCACAAGTGTCTGGTCTAAGAAAACACGCTAAAAATAGATTCAGCTTATCAAAAACGAGGCCAGGGAATTAATGAATTTACTTGTGTCTTTTTACTCTTTGCAAACAGGGACCAAGTTTACACCGTAAACTTAAACGAGGTTCCAAAATCGGAAGTTACTCCAAGCAAGGTGAGTGGATACAGGTGGTGGCAAGCGAGAGGCGTTTTCTTTGGCTTTAACTTTTTAAGGGGTTTTTTGCAGGGAGGAAGTCAACTGTTCTTTTCCGGTTTGGTTTCACAGAAATTAACGTGGAGGTCGAGGCAGCAGGACAGAGAGAACTGTGCTATGAAAGGCAAGCATAAAGTAAGTTTAGCGCACACGTTACGGAAAAACAACACTAATAGTTGTTAGATGGGTGAAGCCTGCAGTAATACATCTCACTGTCTTTTCAGGATGAATGCCATAACTTCATTAAAGTCTTTGTTCCGAGAAACGATGAGATGGTGTTTGTCTGCGGGACAAACGCGTTTAACCCTATGTGCAGATACTACCGGGTAAGAGCACGGAAGGCCTGGCTGATCTCTTCACTGGTTTTGCTTGCACTAACGATGCCGTAGCAAATGCATCCGGTGCGATGGGAGCATGCTTCAAGGTGAAGCCAAAGCAGACAGAAGGCAATGTGCTGAATTAAGTTTTCTGGAAAGACGACGTTACGCTTTTGTGGCAGTGTACAAAATAGAAATGACACTATCGCCTGTTTATTTTTCTTCCCTAGCTGAATACCTTAGAGTATGATGGGGAGGAAATTAATGGTTTGGCAAGATGCCCATTTGATGCCAGACAAACCAATGTCGCCCTCTTTGCTGGTAAGAACTTTTGCTTGTAATGAGTCTAAATGATTAATGATGCCAAAGGAGCCAGAGAGCTTTGAAAGCAAGCACAGGAAAGCTAAAGGTGTCGTGGTGCCCCTGCTCTTAAATTTTTTAAAGGGCCTCCAAAGGATTAGAAGCTGACCTGTTAATAAATAGGTTACAGCAATTTGGGGAAGAGTGGCAGTAAAGGAATGGGAAAAAATACAGGCTAGTCAGAATTCTGTAGATCATTAAAGGCCTCTTAATACCACATTTTCAACTTCCGTTTTAGATGGAAAATTGTATTCGGCAACAGTAGCAGATTTCCTGGCCAGTGATGCTGTTATTTATCGCAGCATGGGGGATGGATCTGCCCTAAGAACAATAAAGTATGATTCCAAATGGATAAAAGGTAACTTGGGGGAGTGTTTTCCCATACACACGGCAAATGTAATTCCAGTGGCGCAGAGGGTCAGGTGAATTCACAGCCAGCGGGCTTCACACCTACGCCACGGCGTCGGCACACGTGCGGCTTTCGATAGTGCGATGGCAGCAAGAAAGCAGTTTGATACCAGCAAAGCAAAGTTTTTGTTAAGCACGAGTGAAGGAACCTGCAGTAACAAAATACCGTAGCTACGATGTTTTTCGCACTTCCTTGGCACACCTGTAAGTCACCGTGCAAGGCAAAGCATCCTGGGCACGCGGCCTTCGGCAGCGAGCACGTTAGGCTTCGTGCTACGGCGGCAGAGCCT
>NW_010226716.1:20421-26193 GCF_000690775.1 Eurypyga helias
CTTAGCCGACGTTAAGGACTTTGAGATCAGTTAAGCTCCAGCACCCCTATTTGGACACCCGAGAGTATGTGGAAGACGGGAGCTCGTGTTAGCTGGTATGGACCCGTGGAGAAGCCGCCAGGTCACAGTGCGCAGTGTCGTATGCTGATGGAGTACTTCCCTGCAGTAACCTTCTCCTCGCTCTTTCTTCCAGAACCGCACTTCCTCCACGCCATAGAGTACGGCAACTACGTTTATTTCTTCTTCCGCGAGATCGCCGTAGAGCACAATAACTTGGGCAAGGTAGGTTTACTCAGCGAGCTGTCGGGTGGCCGCGGGGCGTAGCAGGACGGGGTCGCCCCGGAGCAGCGTCGGGAGCGAGCACGGTGTGCGGCAGGACGCAGGGACTGGCGCAGGGTTCTCGCGGTTCTCCCGTCCTTGCGGTTTACAGGCCGGGAGGGGAGGAGGAGCAGAGCCGCTGCGCGTGCTTCAACCGAAAAGCTGTTTCTGCTCCCTGAGCCTTGCTGTTAGGCGAGCTTGCCACAGGTGTCTTCTAGCGTGGCTGTTGCCTTAACACCTGTGGCAAGGAATGGAAAATTGGAGGCGTTTTTTCAGGCTTATTAAAGAAACAAAAGAAAACAGCACAAAAGAAGAGTTTCAAAGAAGTTTCTCTAATGTCCCTGGATATTGAATAATTCAGTCCTGCCAGTACAGAGTATAATACTCCTGCCTCACGGTGGAAGGATATTCTACGATAAATTATTAAATCCTTTACACACGTTTAATTAAAGTCTTTAAATCTCACTAACAATATGATTTTGAAGGGGAGGAAGGGTGGGGACAAGCTGCAGGGTTGCACTTGCTTTGTATCAACATGAAGATGCCTGTGCCCTACGAGCTAAACGCTGTCTGCTTTCATCCTTTCTGTGCTGCTAAACGGCAGCTTCCTGTTAACAAAAATACCTTCAGTGTTTTATTAACGGCGCGGAAACAAGCACGGCTTTTCCTTGCGTCTCTCAAGCCTTTCTCCCTTTTCCTTTGGTTTTCTTTTCCCCTTCACAGGCTGTGTACTCCCGCGTGGCACGCATATGCAAAAATGACATGGGGGGGTCCCAGAGAGTCCTGGAAAAACATTGGACATCCTTTCTGAAAGCTCGGCTCAACTGCTCAGTTCCTGGGGATTCATTCTTCTACTTCGATGTTCTGCAGTCTATCACAGACATAATAGAAATCAACGGAGTCCCCACGGTCGTCGGTGTGTTCACCACACAGCTGAACAGGTGAGAGACGAGCAACCTCGCATCGAAGGTACTGCATTGCTTCTCGTACTCTCAGATTGGTGCCATTGTAGTCCGAGTTCTTGCAACTGATTTTCTGATTTTACAGCATCCCTGGCTCAGCAGTGTGTGCTTTCAGCATGGATGACATTGAGAAAGTCTTCAAAGGGAGATTTAAAGAACAAAAGACTCCGGACTCTGTTTGGACGGCTGTTCCTGAAGACAAAGTCCCAAAGCCAAGGTAAGAGGTTCTTGCTCGTGATGCCACAACGTTGTCCTTTAAATCAGCTGTGTCTGGTCGGGTGGAAACCACAGCAGGCCTTCACGCTTCAGCCGTGAGGACGCTTATTAGCAGGCTGCCTTCTCTCATTAACTAAAATACCAAGAGGGAAACAATGTTGTTCTCCTTTCAGACCGGGCTGCTGTGCAAAGCACGGCCTAGCAGAGGCTTACAAAACCTCCATTGATTTCCCAGACGAAACACTCTCCTTCATCAAATCTCACCCTTTGATGGATTCAGCTGTTCCCTCGGTCATCGAGGAGCCCTGGTTTACCAAAACGCGCGTCAGGTATGGCACCGTTGGAAAACAACGCGCGTGGAAAGGAAGCCAAGAAAGATTACGTCGGCCGTTAACAAGATGCCTTTTGGTCTTGGCAGGTACAGACTGACAGCAATCGCTGTGGACCATGCTGCTGGACCCCACCAGAACTACACGGTCATATTCGTCGGCTCCGAAGCTGGAGTTGTACTTAAAATCTTGGCAAAGACCAGGCCTTTTTCTTTGAATGATAGCGTGTTACTAGAAGAGATTGAAGCATATAACCCTGCAAAGTAAGTGTCACCAGAACACCTAAACTCTTCCTCTGCTCCTTGGTACCTAGCTAAAAAAACCCGTTAGAGTAAATTGAAACCAACTCATTATCACCAACATCCCCCCCCGCTTGTTTGTCGTTTCACAGTGTTCCTCATGTTGAATAACCTGAAAATATTTGGTCACTTGCCATTTTGCATGGGTTGAGTGCAAATTACAACCTAATTCGCCTCCGGTGACGTCAGTGAGACAGTCTAATTCTCCTGCAAATAGATACGCTTCTTCCTGAACACGAAACGTCAGAACTAGCTGCTGCTGTTAGAGAGAAATTATGTGAGCTTATCTCGAGGCTTTCTCAAGAGTGACCAATAATGCACAAACCGCACCTAATCAGTTTAAACTTGTTTATTCTGGCGCAAAGAATTTGGGAATGGAAGCGTTCCGATTAGACCCTCCAGGCGTCCAGTGCAGGACTCCTGTTCTGCTCTGTCGAGACATTTGTGCCGACCGAGAGAACAAAGAAAACGGATTTGGATTCTTTTCCGACGTAGTTCAGCGGCCTTGTCACCTAGCTGTAAATAAGAGCCAGGAGCTGGCCTTTGGCAGCCCATCGGTTTGCTTAGAAATCGCTCCGTAAAGTTACGTTCACACATGTAAAAAGTCTCCGTCCACCGAGACCGTAAATAAGAGAAACGTTTGCAGTGTCAGCGCTGCACAAGGTGCTACAGTCACTGAAATGATGGCCTCCCGTTGTTTTTGCGGAACAGGTGTAACGCTGAGAGCGAGGAGGACAGAAGAGTCCTTTCCCTTCAGCTGGACAGAGACCACCATGCTCTGTTCGTGGCATTCTCCAGCTGCGTCATCAGAATACCTCTGAGTCGGTGCGAGCGTCACGGGTCATGTAAAAAGTACGGCCCCGTTCCTGTACTCCCCCTTAAAGGAAGGGCACCAACAGCTCTGGGGAAGGAAGTAAAAAATGCATGATTTTTCTGGGGTTTTTCTCTTGCAAGGGCATGCATTGCTTCACGGGACCCATACTGTGGCTGGCTAGACCACGAGGCATGTGGAAGAGTGACACCAGGCATGCTGTAAGTACGCCTTTTCCAACGCGCCCAGCATCTCCACGTGCGCTTTGTAGAGCACACGAGCCCGTGCCTGTTCCCTTGCACCCGAGTCCTCAACCTCCACTGGTTCAGGGGTGGTTTCTCAGGGTACTGCGTAAGAGCACAGACCTGCTTCTGCGACCTCCAGGTGAAGGCTGGCTTTCACCAGGAGCTTTACATGTCTGGGAGGACAAGCAGCCCCGTAGGAAGAGCAGCTGGAAGCAGGAAGGCAACAAATTGCTGCCTGCGAAGCCGAGCAGCTCGGAGGACGGTACGCGGCATGCGCTCCTGGCTGTGCGCACGCCCGGGGCATGGGCAGTGGCAGATACGAAAGCGCAGGGTTCGCAGTGGGGAGAGAGTAAGGTTTGGCCCCCGTGCCGAAGCTGGGGCCACACACGCGTACCGGAGGCGTTTTGCCTCGAGTCTGTCATAAACAGCGCGTTAGCAGCTGTATCTTAAAAAGAGGCCTTTGTAGCAGGCCGGTGCCAGCTGTAACTGGTGTAATTGGACGGTTGTATCTGAAACCAAGAGCACACCCAGTGCAGAAGGCGGGAAGCTGCTGAAAAAAAAGGATATATTTTTCTGTTTCGTGGCACAAGTAGGGATGTAGAGTTTTAAAGCCTGGTTATAACTAACTCGTGCATCTTGTTAAACAACTTTTTGGGCCACGCGCTAGCTCTTGTGTATTTATGTTTCCATTGGCTGCTTCCAGAAAAAAAAATAATCACCATTTGTTTCCCTGCTAATACTGTTAATTGCAGGTTCTCTTTGTTTGTTTCATACAACCACAGCACCGGAGGATACGTCCAAGACATCGAATACGGCAACACGGCGCAGCTTGGGGACTGCCACGGTAAGGCACAGTCATCGCCGGGCCGTGGATGTGAAACGTAGGATGAGCTTTTCCGTGACACGCCGAGCACGGCACCCGGTGTTCGTGTTCACAGCGCTGAGCTTTTCGGTCCTGGGTGGCAGAGTTTTGTCTTTCCTTCACCAGTTTACAGCTCTTTGGGGTCTACGGCAAAGTGTTGAAGCGTTTATTTTTTGTAACCAGTAATACTTTAGTTTTTATTTTCCATTACTCAGGTTTGAGATCTTTTGCTTTCTTTTTTGTTACTTTTTACTGATTACTTGTTCCTTTAATTCTTTTAGAAATTTTGCCTACTACAGCTACACCAGATTACAAAATATTTGGCGACCCAACATCTGGTTAGTTTTTTTTAATTTTTTTGAATTAATGACCTTTACTTTCCTTCAGTTCAGCATTTTCAGCCCTTTTTTCCTCCCTTTTGCACAGTTGGCAATCCTCCATTTTTGTGCTTTTACTCATGTTCCCACTGATGGTAAAGATAGTCAGACTCTTCTCACTCAGCACTTCACCCCGCGTAGCCGCATGTTAACAGCTCATTATTTATTGAGCCATCTTTTATTAAAGAGCCTGATTAACATAGATGACATCTTCACTGCACGAAAGCCCACTGAGCTTTACTCTTTATCCCCAGCCATGCATCCGTGAATGCCCCTCTCGGCCATCTCCAGTAGGTGAATGGCAGAACTTCATCATCTTCCTCCTTACCTCTCCCCTTTCCTCTCTTCCTTCTTTCCCAGCGAGCTTTTTGCACAAATACACATTTTCTACAATGTGTATTTCTATATTTTTGAAATGTTTTAATTAAGTAGCTTATGCAGATACGGAAAAACTTGAACATCACAAACCGCGTAGCTGGAATGAGGAGTTGCGTAGACAAAGGTGGCTTAGAAAAACCCGTGTGCGTTGCTGTCCCCTGGACTTCCGCTTCCTTTTCTCCTTCGGTGATTTTTCTAATAGTGCTTCCACCATCAGCCCCTGGTGCTCAGGGAGACAGCACCCAGCGCTCCCCTGTTGAACTCAAAAATGCAAACCCTGCGCTGAATTCCGCAGGAACAGGACGGAGCCCTCGTTTGCCAGGCTTTGCCCCAGAACCTGGTCTCTGCTTTCAAACCAAGGGCACGATTCTGACTGACAGATACGACAACAATCTACTCGTTGCACACTCAGAAATTTAACAGACAAGAACATTATTCTGTGTTTTGGTTTCTGATGATATTTGCACTCCTGTAACTGGACAAGGAGTGATGTTTGAGACAAATATTTTCCAGATACATTTACCCATGATCTAAGTCAGAGACTCACTTAGGAAAGCGAAACAAAACACAGCTGCGATACGTGGAAAGGCCGCCTGGCTTGCCTGAGTGTTTACTGTAGCAACTGCATTTTCAGAGTGGTGTTTCAGGACACAGGTACGACTGAACCTCATGCAAAGTCCTGAACGAGCGTGCTTTTGAAGTACGTTTCTCAGTCAGATCTCAAGCCCCAGACGTTCTCCCCTAAACCGGCGGGGACGGCGAACGCAAAATACTCTGAGCGTGCAGAGTTTGGATGGTACAGCCGGTTTGCTGTGTCTGCTCCCCCTCTGCCTTTTCACATAGGCTATGGTGGCTCTGCTCAGCAAATGAGTTACAGAGGAGCCGGAACCTGTGCCGCAGTGTTCCTTAAGAACCATTACAAAATAGAGGTCAGAAACATCCTCTCACCCCACCTGTGGAAGCGGCTGGGTCAGC
>NW_010226716.1:26224-34230 GCF_000690775.1 Eurypyga helias
TAATAGCACTAATGGAGCTGGTCTGGTTTCTCAGGCGGAACCTGTCAGGAGCGTGTATCTTTCCAAGTAACAACAACTTTTTTTTAAGGTGTTTAAAAGGCAGCCAAATATGTTGTCTCCAGTGAAGACTATAGCAATTAAGTACAATAAGTTGTGCTTTTCACCTCCACCAGTTGCTTACTTTAACTTCTGTGCTGCTTTCATCTGTGACTTCTCTGGCTTCTGGGCTCCCAGCTGTTGATGTCTTCATGTATTTTTGCCGTACGAAGTTTTGAACCAGTTCACTTTGATCAGCCCGGCGTGTTCTGCAGAGCGTAGGGGGCCCACTTTGCTCTGGCATGTAACTCCAAATAAATACTGTCTCCAGCTCTAGCTTAGATGTGCCGTGAAGCAGTGAGGAAAGCCTGACTGTAATACACATTAATAAAAATCTGTTTGCCACCACAGACATGGAGTTCTCCTCAGCTTCCATTACCACAATGGCAAGTATCCCAGTTATATCACCTAAAGTGATTGGTTCCTGGAAACCTAAAGTGACTGGCTCTCGGAAATTTGTAGTTCAAGATGACCCAAACACTTCTGATTATTCTGATCCATTATCAGGTGTCCCAAAGGGTAAGGCCTTACCAGGGAATACGTTGCAGCTGAATGGAAACCTGATAGTCTCAGCATTGTTGAAGGCATGAACGTAACAGCCGTGATTGTTGGGCTGTATTTTACACCCATTTCCTGTGAAAATGCAGACGGTGCAATCATGTTTTTCATACCTACTTAGCCGGTGTGCAAAGTGCTGCTTAGAGCTTATAATGGGAAGCACAGGTAATAAGCTCAGCCTTTTATTCCTGGGTTCTCCAAAGCTCCTATTAAAATCAGTGGGAGTGCTGGGTGCATTAAAAAAAAATGACATTCAGGACTCATCGGCACCTCTGGTGGTTTTCCAACCAGTCTCGTTTGGGTAAGACTCGAGCATGCTTGCTTACAGGAGCTTAATGTGGGGGTTTTTTTCATTTGGTTTGGGGGGAAACGGAAGACAAAGCACAGCTCCATGACAGATCCATGCGTTACATGGGGCACATCCCAAACTCGGCCTGCCTGCAGCGTATGCCAGAAGAACGTGGGTCAGATCTGAGTGGGGGTGGGCCGAATCTGTGTTCTCTGGCTGTGAGCACTGGTGTTCAGATCTCAGCCCATGGAGAGAGACGCGCACACGCTTTAAGCTGGACGAAGGAAAGAAACATACTCTGCACGTACTTCACCTTTCCGTAGCCGGTCTTTCAGTGGGGCGAACCCTTGAGTAGGCTCTTAGGGCAAGAAAGACCTCAGTCCAGTAGGACTGTTGGAGTCAACCAAAGAATCAAGATGCTTCCAATCCCATAACCAAAACTTAACACAAGGCTTCCTCGTTAGGCAGAATAGCCAGGTGACAGACATGTTTGCACAGTTCTGCATGTACTTGAAAATCTCACCAGCCAAAACCCATTTGTGTGTTATTACCATCCACCAAAACATATCAGGTTTCCTATCAGCCGTTATGGCAGTGCATTTGTCATTTTAATTTGTTGCCATTATTTTCTGGTTTAAGTTTCTGTTCTCATTTGCTCTTGGTTCTGAATCACGTTTTGTGTCATAGCTAGTAGTGAATTTTACTCATGTTTTCTTTCCTCTTCTGCACAGTGCCATTAAAACCTATAACCCTGAACACGAACGATGTTCAAAGGCCTTGCCTCTAACCAAAGTGAATCTGTTCCTTCCCTCTTGCTCTTTCATTTTAACGCCCCTTGGGATAGTTAACAGGATTACTTTCACTAAAAACTAACATTGTCTTAGCTGCAAGATGTCTGTGGTTGCTTTAAAGCTCTCAAAAACCAAAGGGAGCTTGTTAATACACAAATAAAAAAAACTAATCCAGTATTCAACTTCTTGGTCTAAGCTAAAAGTTTTCTAAATTCTAACATTCTCTAATAACCTTGCAAGTTGGGGTTTTTAATGTTATGCAAGTATTTATGTTTATTATTGACCAAAAATAAATAGAAAAATTAGTGCTCTAATGGAACGACATAGTCTTGACCTTCAAAAATGGGACGCTTCTGTAACGCAAGGCGTGCCTCTCCAAGCTAGCACCCTGTGGGTGGAGTCGTTTGCAAGTTCTGCGCCATTAACGTGGCTGTAACGATGCAGCACCATAGTTTTACGCAACATTTGCATAGTCCTGTCCCTCTTTTGGTACTGATTTATGAGTTGGGCAGAAAACGGAGAGAGAGATCCATCCATGAGTTATTAACGGCTGGCTGGCCCAATAGCACCTTCTAACCTCAATTTTCCAGCAGAAATTGTTAATGTTAATAACACACAGGCCCCGGTTCAGGAGCCTTAAAGGAAATCTGGGGAGAGGCTAAAGCAAGACGAGGAGAGAAGCTTGAACAAGCATCCCTCGTTAGCAGAGCAGCCGGGCAGCCGGCGTGTAGCCCGATCGACGCTCACGCCATCGCTTTCGTTTGTCCAATGGGCTGGTGCGGGTTGCAGGCCCCAGCCGAGCTGCCCTGTCGCCAGGCGCAGAGCGCTCGCAAACACCTAGTAGGCACTTCCCCGAGGGAGCTACCTTCTGCTGAGACGCGTCGGTGTGACGTACCTGTGGGTTGATGATGTACCGCATGTCTTTTGCAGGTGTCAGGTGGGAAGTACAGTCGGGAGAGTCCAACCAAATGGTACATATGAATGTCCTAATCACTTGTGTCTTTGCCGCTTTTGTCCTGGGAGCCTTTATCGCGGGAGTGGCCGTTTACTGTTACCGGGATCTATTTGTGCGGAAATCCAGAAAAATCCACAAAGACGCCGAGTCAGCTCAGTCCTGTACTGACTCCAGCGGGAGCTTTGCTAAGCTGAATGGGCTGTTTGACAGTCCCGTCAAGGAGTATCAGCACAACATCGACTCGCCCAAGCTGTACACCAACCTGCTGACCAGCAGGAAGGAGCTGCCGCCGAACGGCGACACCAAGGCCATGATGATGGACCACAGGGGCCAGCCTCCGGAATTAGCGGCGCTTCCAACTCCTGAATCTACACCCGTTCTCCAGCAAAAGACCCTGCAGGCTATGAAAAGTCAGTCGGACAAAGCACACGGTAACCTCAATGCTTCGCGTAAGGAAACGCCGCTCAAAAGCCCTCAGTTTTTTCCTTCCAGCCCCCCACCCCACTCTCCTCTAAGCCACGGACACATTCCTAGTGCCATCGTTCTTCCCAACGCCACCCACGATTACAACACGTCGTTCTCGAATTCTAACGCGCACAAGGCAGACAAAAAGGCGCAACACGTGGATCATCCGCTCACAAAGCCATCCTCCAGCAAAAGGGACCACAGGAGGTCTGTCGATTCCAGGAACACCCTCAACGATTTCCTGAAACACTTAAATGAAACTACTAGTAATCCCAAAGCGATTATGGGAGATATTCAAGTGGCCCACCAGACTTTAATGCTGGATCCGATGGGAAACATGTCTGAGATCCCACCTAAGGTTCCCAACAGGGAGGCATCGTTATATTCTCCGCCGTCAACTCTTCCACGAAACAGCCCCACAAAACGCGTGGACGTTCCCACCACCCCTGCAGTACCGATGACCTCTTTGGAAAGGCAGAGGGGTTATCACAAAAATTCTTCACAGAGGCACTCAATATCTGCCCTCCCTAAAAACTTAAACTCCCCAAACGGTGTTTTGTTATCCAGACAGCCTAGTATGAACCGCGGGGGGTACCTGGCTCCCGCAGCAGGCACCAAGATGGACTACATGCAAGGGACGCCCGTCAGCGTTCACCTCCAGCCTTCCTTGTCCAGGCAAAGCAGTTACACGAGCAACGGCACCCTTCCTCGTACGGGAGTAAAGAGGACACCCTCCTTAAAACCCGACGTGCCGCCCAAACCCTCGTTCGTTCCTCAGACAACTGCCGTCAGACCGCTGAACAAGTACAGTTACTAGGACACGTCCGTGCTACAAAAACGAGCGTGGCTTTGACCTGTACCGGTGGCGAGATGACGTTGTGGTAAGGCACGTTAAGACGGAGACTTGCGTGTTATTAACGAGAACCAAGTGGCCAAAGAAACTGTCTTTACTTCAGCAACATCTGTGTCTTGCCACACGTCGCTGCTCTAGCAAGACTGGGCGTACTTGCTAAGGGCAAACACCCACAGAAACAAAGGAAAGTGCTGGTCATGACATTTCTTTTGTTTGGAGCTAAGGAGACATGTAGCACAATGGGGGCGGGGGCTACCTTACTGTTCTAAATAGCTAAAAGGAAAAGTTATTGGGGAAAAAAAATCAGTAAGCAAATACTTGAAAAAAAAAAAAAAGGGTTCCATTTTCGACTGCCGTTAAGCGTGGTCCTTCCCATTAAATGTGAACATTTTAATGTGTATGCATTCACCTTGCCACTTGCACAAATGTCAGAAAACGGTAATGTCTCGAGGAATCCCTGGGTTAATAACCAGTTTGCTGGAACTCAGTCTCTGGCCCGACTGTAGCATTATTATTTCGTGTCTCTCCACGCGCGCGGCGTGTTGTTGGTGCCACCGATCCCGCGGGGCGTGCACCGTACACACTAGGATGTGCTTGGAGTCCTGTCGCATCTTTTGACGCTACGGAATTGTTTACACTGAGCATGACTGAACAAACAGATGACTCTGCCTTCTGCAGCCCGCGGGGGTTCAGTTCGGAGACGGCGGAGGGCGAACCGCACGTCTCGGCCAGCCGTCGGAACGAGGACGCCTCGACGGAGCGGTCGCCCGGTAAAAGAGCGCGGATGCGTTTAATACTTCATAACTGTGTTATGCTGCTACTGAATCAGAGCTGTGCATTTCAACCCCCGGGTTTGGGGCTGGAGCGGGGGCTGCTTCCGCCGTGCCTCCATCCAGTACCTGCCCACTGTGAACTCGAGCCCCCGTGCTTCTCACCGGGGGCGGCTAGTAATCGATTCGCCCGGCGAAGGCCTGCGTAACCCGAGAAGGTTACGTTGCGTTTGCTAACGCCCCAACACGCCGATAGACTCTTGTCAATAAAAAATAAGGAACGATAATTGGCCTGGCAGAAGCAGTCTGTGAAAACTCAACAGTAGTGCAATCAATTTGTTTTTGTTGTGTAATGTAAGGGGTTTTGGTTTGGTTTTTTTTGGGTTTGTTGTTTTTTTTTTTTCCTCCAAAGTCATGCAGGTAATGACAATATTCTGTAAATATTATGTGTGAGTTTACCTGAATCTGTGCATTTTGTGCCTTATTCATGCAAATGATAAAAGTACTAAAAACAACAAAAAAAATATAAATCTGTCAAGTGTTCTCACTGTAGCACATATCTCCCGAGTGCCAGTTGTAAAACCTCTCAACAGCACCCAAAACAAAAGAGCTAAAGCGCAAGAGTAGCTAACAGTAACGAAAGGCAGCCCACAACCCAAGACGGCAGCGGCATTAAATCACCTTCCCATGATCAACATTCCACTCCAGCTCTCTGCAGGATCAAACCGTTATAATGGGAAATCAAACGAGGTTTCTGGGGTAATGGAACACCTGCTAAAGTTGTGTCAGCTCTTTAGCAGGTTTTACAGCATCCACTTGCAGCTGATGTTCAGCACAGATGGCTGGGTTAGCTTGCACACTACACACTGTTTGTCGGACCTAAGCGTAGAGAGAACCGTGGCAGAGGAACGTGCGTGAATTGGCGGGTTTCAGAGTCGGTGGGGTTGTGCTGGGCTCTGTCTTCAAAGGGGAGGAAAGGTTTAGGCACTGAAAACTGGATCTCTGTTACAGAACAAAGAAGGAAGGATAGAAGTAGTCATTTCTCCTCGTAAGGCTGTAAGAGACGTGTATTTCCTGAGACCTCTGGATCCAAAAATCAATGATCTCTCTTCCTAAGCACTTCTGTCTCACAACTAAAACACTACAGATTAATAACTATTAAAAACGTACTCGGTTGTCAAAAGACACAAACCGGTCCGAATTCACTTTACAAATATTAATTAATCCAGACGTGTGTGAAACCGAAGATAAATGTATGTGAACCCTGATAACCTCCTGTAACATTGTGCTGCCTTGTAGATGGTAATGTGAGTTCTCTCAGTATTTATGTTGAAGTTTCTAACATTCAACCTAGTCCTTATTCTGTTAATTTAATAATAAAGGATGCTTTATCCATTTGTGCAAAGGTAAACGCAGATTGTATCTTTTTTAATGGTACGGCATAAAAAAAGTAACCCTTAAATGAAGCTGCTCTATACTATAGAGTACTTTAACATGTATAGATATCTTGTAAACTTGTATTGTGGATGTGTAAATAATACGTTCTTTGGGTTTTTAACACCGCATGTAAAGTCAAAATAAAATATTCCAATGTACCGAGCGTCTAGTTTCATCATTAGCGACGGTTTGGGCATGCTGTTGGGATCACAAGAGGAAAAACTCCGCTTACCTGTAAGACGGAGTCAGAGCGGCGTCCGCTCGTCAGCCTCGGAGGGGGCACGTGCGGCGGCGACGCGCACAGGCGCCCTTCGGTTTTCCTGGTGCCATCCACGATCTCGAGGGAGAGGGTAGGTGACTCTCGGCCCCTGGGGTAAACGGAGAACATGGAAGCAAGCGGCGTGCGGCGGGAGGGCAGTACAGAGTCAGGGCAGCCCGTGCGGCACGCCAGCCAGATGCGCTGCGTCGGGAAATACGTGACGCATCCTACACGCGCCCCTGTAAAGCCTTGATCCGAGCGTGATCCAGGTTTCCGCTGGGCTCAGCTACCTCCAAACCTTAAGGTTCGTTACGGTTAGAAAAGCACCGACTGCACGCAGCTAGAACTGTAACGACTTTCACAAGTGCCGCTTTTGGTGCGTTCCCTCCTAAAGCGCAGGCTTCAAAAAGATAGAGCTCACTCCTGGCGCAACGGACTGCAGGTCCTACCTAGCGCGACATTCCTCAGCGCTTACTCATGCTCCCTACCTGAAATCCACCTTCCGGGCAGGCAGTAAGGCCCAACAGAATATACACGTCATATACTTAGTATGTGCCAACATCACACGTAATTTTAAAATAATCAGGGCAGTTTAGTGTCAGAAAACAAAATCTAACGTATTCCTTTAATTAAAAGTTGATTTTAGATAATGGGTAAAAAATGATTTGCCATGAGATGATGCTGTCAAGGTGTTAATCATTTGAAATTACTGTGCATGTTGCAACAATACAGTGGCACCCAGTTGCAGCTTATTAAAAAAAAAAAAAGGTTTAAGGGTGCTAAAAACAAAAACCCCAAACTATAATGGCTCGACATGCGGAAGCAGATTTAGGTTTCTTTTTATTGCCGTGGGTTTTTCTCAGGGGATGTCTTTACATATGGAAGGAAGAGTCGAACACGCACAGCTGTCCCAAGCCGCGAGCTTGCGCGGCTTTCCCGCTTCGGAATCCCCAGTGCCGCTGCCATGGAGGCGTCAGCCGGCGCGGCTAGAGCGTGCCCTCCCTCAAGGGGACCTCCTGAAGCACTTGAGTCACTTTCAGCCAGGCACCAAGGATCGTACCGAGAAATTACAAACTGTTATTTTAGTGACATAAATGTGCATCTACAACGCGAAAGGTGGGATGTTTTTGTTGAGAAAATACCTGTATTTATTCTATCTGGGAGGTGTCAAGTGACCTCTTTGCACAGTTCCTCGTTTCGCTCCGTACTGAACCAGCCTTCGCTTCAGCGGAGCGATGGGGTGGCTGGTTGATGAGCCAGACGCTCATCTCCCCGGACACGCTCTGCCGGGCTACGCGGCGAGCGCAAACACCGCGGCCGCCGTCGACAGCAGATATTCACCATTGGTTACTGAAACAAGTACAAGAAAAACTCACCCTGAGCTAACGGAGAGGGAACGTGGTGCCAGCCGGAACAGCCGCGTGGGCCTTGAAGCAGCCACCCGTGGGATCCCCGTCCTGAAAGGGAACCGCAGCAGGGAAAGGCTTAGGAGGAACAGAAACGAACACAATGTCGGTTTGCCTCCTGGGAGGC
>NW_010226716.1:34291-34847 GCF_000690775.1 Eurypyga helias
GCGGGCGACGCCGGCGGGCATGGACACGCGAGGGGAGGGCCCAGGCCCGCCTGGGCACTCACGGCTGCAGCCTGGTGCGCCCGGACGCGAAGGCCGAGATGCTCCCGCTCAGCTCTGCCTTGCTTTGGTTTTTGTCGGAGAAACCCATGATTTCGAACAGAACACAGGTAAAAAAGACAAAACCCAAAAAAGGGCTGCAGGCTCATAGCAGCGAGAGGATTGCAAGAAAATCCATTTGTAAAGCCGCGCGTCGTTATCTCTGTGACTCCGCTGCCAGCACAAACCTGTGGCCTTTCAAATTGGGGTCTTAAAGCAATCAGAGTAGGTACAAAAATCAGGATGCCTCTGTCTTAGCGCCGTCTTGCTAATGACTGTGACCCTGGGAGGATTATGCGGGGTTTAGGCAGCATAATGGATCCTCGGAAGGCAGCGCGCTTGGCCGGAGCACGTGCCGCTGGTCTGCCTGCAACGTTTTCCACTTACTTAGGAAGGCATTCTCGGTTTTCCCTCTCCCTCTGTGATTCCGAGCACCAGCAAGGACGTCTTGCAGGTAAAT
>NW_010226716.1:34884-81390 GCF_000690775.1 Eurypyga helias
GTTAGTATTTGCAGGAGAGGGGAGGAGCTGGTTGGTATTTCCCCAGGTGCCCATTAATTTCACGGGATGGAAAAATAGTTTTAAAAAATTGATCACGACAAAATACCTCATAAATGCAGCATCTGGACTTCAGCGGGGATGTGCAAGCTTTTCATATAAAAAGTAGTACCAGGAGACCAGCCTACCAAGACTGCATTTGTTGTTCAAATGTCATCACAGCACAGTATGAAAGAGCAAGAAACCGAAGGATTTGGGGGAAAAAAGAAAAGGTAAATATTTAATTAGACTCTGCTTTGCTTAGAGACCGAGAGGTTCTCGCCTCTTTATTCAATCAGACTGAAGTGCAACCGGTGCGAGGGCCTGAGTGGAGCAGCCACCGCTGCCTGCAAACAGTTTTGTAGACATATTGCATTGGGCTGACACACATCTGAAATTATAATCTGTCCTCAACTCTCGACTGAGAAACCGTTTCTACTCTGCCTGAAATGCAATTTGTTGGAAGCTCTGATTTTATTAGTGCATTCTGAATTCATCCACTGACCTGATTTATGGTCTGCCTGGCTGCTTTTTTCCTACCGTCACCAACTATTTTTCTGAGCTGCGCTCGTTAAAATCGCAACCCGGTCCAAGTCTGTGTCCTACGGTAAAGGCTGCTGACTGGAGCGGAGATGCCAGAGGGTCACCATCTTTAGGCAAAGTTCGAGAATTCCTTGGGCTGCAGCGGTGATGCCGCATCCTCTCTGCCAGACCGGGGCTTCTGCCCGTCGTGTCAGCCAGGAAGGGTGTTGCTCGAGCTCCCGCAACACTTCAGGGCTCGGGAAGGAGAGGAAAATCTACAAGCTGTCCTGACCTTGTTGAGGGATGAACCATCTGCCAGCAAAAGAAGGAAGGTCACTGCAGGAAAGCTTGAGGGGCTGGAAAAAAAAAAAAACCACCCCCCCAAAAAGCAACCCACACACATCTCGCTGTCCCTGTTTTGCACGTCACAGGCTGCTTTTGCAGGGCAGGGTCCCACCGCCTTGCACAAAAATGAGAACGGAGTAACGGTTCTCAGTAAAGGCCCTTCTGCGGGGCCGTACCTGGCTGCAGCAGCTGGTCTGTAACTTTTTCCAGTAGCCGACCTTAAGCGTTGGCACGGGCAGCCCATGAGCTCACCGGTTTGCTTCTGGAGCTGCGCGACAGCCTTTGACGTACGTCTGCTCCTGCACGGAAGCGGACGGCTGCCTGCTAAGAGAAGAAAAGTGGCAATTGGCTTTTAATTTGGGTCACTTTAAGCACAGGCTTATTTCTCAAATCTTTGATTTACAACACTGGCCCCACATGAGGGGGAAAAAAAAAAAATCAGAAGTAGATCAGAGCAGATGAATCATAAAAGCCATGCAGAAGCTAGCTGTACCTTCCCTCCCCGTGCAATGAATATCCATCCGATGACTCCGATTTCCTCAGGAATACACGCTGGTCAATTAACAGCTTGAGATTTTTTTTGTTACGGACTAATGGCAAATTTTATAATCGGGCCGTGCTGCATAAGCATGACTGGCTATTAGTCACAGGTTATTGTGCCTGGGCAACGCTTAGGTGAGCGAGACACGCTCCCCATGCTAATGCGGTACGTGAGGATCGATTCCTGCGCATGCAGCTCTGCCATTCGGTCTCTGTCGCTGTTAGCGCGGGTGAAATACGGACCCCGTGGAAGGCGATGGCAGAGCCGCGTGGGGCCAGGCCTTCGCCCTCAATCACTCAGACGTTCCCAGAAAGCAAATGCTACGGAGGCGCGAGGGGGGCCAAAGCAAAGCGGGCTGCACGTCATTGGCCGCGAGATGATGCGGCCCCAGCATCCCCGCTGCCGTGTGTTTGATAAGGAGATGGAGGATTCAAAGCAAGAAAGATGCCTCTTTCTGTCGGCTTTTCCTGGTTTGGAGGGTTTTCCAGCGGGTACCGCAGTGGGGGCTGGACAGGCTTGCTTTGGCCAGCTGACATCTTGAGTGTGGGGTCCCCTTGCCATCCCTGGCCCTCAGCGTGTGTGGTTGTAAGTCTGCCTGGTTTTAAGTTCACCAGGAAAGCTCGTCATAGGTTACACCCCGCTGGGACATACGGCCCAAACACCAAGTTCCCAGCACAAGAGAAAAGGCACCCGCTGAGCACATTGAGACTGTCCTGTGGGGAGCTGTTTCTGCAAACGAAGAGGGCGTTTTGGGGCGGCTGTTTCACATCTATTGATAACACTCAAGTAATGGGTATCAAAATAGCAAAATCACAGAGTGGTTGAGGTCGGGAAGGGACCTGGTCCAAGCCCCTGCTCAAGCAGGGCCACCCAGGGCTACTCAAGCATTCAGGAAATCGCTGAACAGAAAGACAGTAAAAATGATTACTCCTCCTTAAAGCCCTTTCTGGGAGAACTTTCAGACTGAGCAGGTCTTTTTGCATAAAGGTGAAGTCTTCCTTCTACCCCGGCGGAGGTGAATTTGGATATCCAACTCCTTATTGCAGCACTTGCTTCTCTTTGACAAGCACAGAGTGCACATCTGAGAGTCCTTCGCCGTTGGGATCCCAGAGGGTATCAGCTGATCCTGGCACGCAGCACTCCCCTCTCCGTGCGAGCCTTCCATCTGAAGTGACGTCACGATCAAAGCGAGGTTACATGGCGTGCACCGCGCTGTGGGAAAGCCATGTGGTGTTTCGGGGCGGCTTCGTTACTGGAATGAGGAGTTCAGAGAGCACTTGAAAGTGACAGTTGACTATACATGATATATTCCACATTGCAAGCGTTCCTTGCCAGTTCCTGCTGCTTCCATTAAACCGCAGGGCTTGGGAAAAGGCTGGATCGTCTCTTCTGTAGGAACAAAACTCCAGGTAGAATTTTTCCCCATTGTCTGTGGGATATGCCTCAAGAGGCTCCAACAACATCAGATACTCCAGGCCAGGAGGGACAAAATACCACATAGAGCACAAAGTAAGATCAGCTGCCAAAAATAGACTTTTTGGCACATTTCAGACAAAAAAACACTTAGAAACTTGTCATCTCAATTTGACCGGGAATGGAGGGGGTGGGAGTGGAGGAGCAGAGAAAATGTTTGCCCTGAAACTGCCTGACAGAACGGACAGCTTTCTGACGTTGGCTTCCAGCAAAATCTTGCACAAATGGCACACAGCTAACAATGTCAGCAAGTTCTAGCTAAATCCAGCAGCGGATTATTTCATACTTCTCCTTGTGTTCTCTAACACATAATTCCACTTGTCCTGCACAGGACAGTAACTAACCTGTCTTCATGCCTCACTTCAGTATTTTAGCACTCATTCGTTTTCCATAAAGTCCTTTCGAAGAGGAGCCGCTGCTTCGTAGGATATTCTAGCAGCACTCTCCCTGCCCCAGATGCAAGGTCAGGCCATGGTTAGAGCAGCCCAGCTCCAAAAAGTCAGGCTGCACCTTTGTTATTCCACCCCATCTCACCTCCAAGCTCATCACAGCATGAAGAAGAAGAGAGAACCTCCTCCAGGGTGGTTCTCTGTTAGATTTTTCCTATCGAGCACGGGCTCCCCCATCCCGTCTTGCGTTGTTGACATGTGTACCCCTGAAAATTTCCTAGATCTCCATCAAACACCCACAAGTAACTTGTCCATAGCAGGGTCAGGGAGAGGAGTGGGGAGACAGTCCCACACCAAAGCAGGAATCTCAAAGCAGGTCTGGAAAACCAACAGAAACCAGGAGAAGATACATGCGTAAATACCACTTGTGCCTCTGAAAATCCCCTCAGCCGTTAGGCCCGCTCCATCCTCGCCCTCTGTTCAGACGTTAACGAAGACACCAGCTACGATGCGTAGCGTTCGCCCGGTAGGCACAGGGAGGAACCGTGGCATCTCTGAAAAGCGTAACAAATCTCCCAATTCCAACCCAAAGAAGCTGCGGACACCAACTACCTCACGATGAAGACAGGGTTTCAACCGGTAACCACGGACCTACGAAGTTCCCGGTACCTTATTGAAGTATGTCTCAACTATCCAAAGCTGCAGAATGGGTTTTCATTTTGGGGGTTATTTTCCTAGCTGGGTTGCTTTGCTCTTATGGCTGTTGTTTTAAAACAGGGCAATTCTGGGATACTAGTAAGTCTACGTGGATTTTTTTCCCCCAAGAATATTACAAAAGTTGACATTCAATGCACTAGCCTGAACTCATTTTCTGTCTGATTTAATAAATTTATGCCAGCCAACCAGCAATATTTTTTTTAATTAACCCTGGAGGTTAAATGCAAGTTTACTAAAATCAGAATATGTTAAACGAATAATTTCTCTTGGCTTCTTTCAGGAAGTCTCTCTCTTACCCCAATAATCAGTTCAGCTGCAAAGAGATCAATAAGGTCTTCCAATTCAATGAGTAGAAGGCATACATTAAAAAGTTGGTAACAAACCTGATAGACTGGAGAAGATATTACAGCCTATTATGGGGTTTTTTTGACACTAAATCTATCTGCTAAAAATTCCTGAGGAAAGGTTACTGCCCATACGCTAATGTTGCCAAATGGAATAATTTGTTAGCGTCGCCTGGGAAGATTTCCTGGCATTTCTCCACAAACACAAGTCTTGTCTGTTAAATCCTCATTACAGGAGAAACTAGACTTTTAATCCTGAAACCAAAAATAACTCCAGAAGTCAACCACCGTTGGGTCTTCCCATCCCACAAATGGACAAAGCAGGTTCTCACGTCCTGGACTACGCGATCCCGGCTCAGCATCCTCCCATTCCCCACTGAGGACTCTCCAACCTGCCAGCTCCCCAGGTGCAGCGCGCCCGGCCCCGGACACGTGTCTCTGCCGCTGCGGTTGGGCAGCTGCTGGCTCCACGTAGCGCCTGGGCTTTGTCGGCCCCAGGAGCGGCCACTGCAGACGGCTCAGCGCAGGTTACTCTCGAGAGCAAAGACTAAATTCAAGGTGATCTAGTCTCAGTCTCACTGAAGTAGATGGAGCAGCTTAAAACCCTCCAGTTATATCCTTTTTTTGGCTGTGATTTGATAGTTTTAGATCATTACATTAAATAAAGCCATCATGGTACTTCTATCAATCTCTTGAGCCAACTGAGCAGACTCAGGAAGATAAGGAGCCTTCAAGAGAGTCGAACCGCGAGGAGAATGCAAGGATGGCACCCGCGGCAGCGCGCCGGAGCGTGGCGGTGCAGTTCCCAGCGGAGCAGCGAGGGTGTTCACATCCATCGCAGGAGGCAGAGCTGACGTGCTGGAAGAATTTCACGCTGCAGAATCGCCTCGGTGGACTTAAACCCTCAGAGAGAAACGCCTTGCTTTATTCCCGTGGTATTTCCGTAGGACAGAAATCACCTGGCAAATTACTTCGGGCCGTGTTTGGGAGGGATTTACCAAGGGTGGTTCAGCTCTCATCACAGTCTCGGAGTTTTCCTCAGTGGCCCCATTTTGTTCTTGTTAAGTAAACAAGACTAGGCTCAGAAAAGTGCTCAAAGTAAAGCGTTTTATATTAGGTGGCTGACTGAAATAAGTATTTCAATTAAATTCATTAAGGAAGTTATTACTTGTTAATTGAATAGCAACAGACTGCTAAGGATCACTTATTGAAGTCTAATAAGTATGCAAGAGCGAAATCTACTCTTCATGTAATTCCATCAGCAATAAACTAGTGTAATTAGCTTCTTACTAATAAACTTAAATTGTGGGGAATGTTGAGGCAGATAATTGGCACTTAGGAAGATACGTATGGTAAGTTAGTGCAGTATCAATTAACGTACTTATGAAATGTCAGTTTAAACTCTGAACAAACAGTTGACACCGATGGGCTGCGCGTTACGCGGTTAAATGCTATTTAAATCCTTAAACTTTCATACTCAGAAAAAATTGAAACAAGTTCTCTCGCTGCTCTTTTTAGAAAAGCGCCACCCGTGCCTCGTTTCCAGGCGTACGACCTCGGGCTTACCTGCGGTCCCCATCAGCAGGGGCTCGGGGTGCTGGCACGCGGGTGACTGCCCGGGGGGCTGCCTGCCCCCCACACCACGTGCAGGTGGATTAGCAACTTATTTTCGCAGAATTGCTCTTCTAAAGGAGCATGAGCCATCGGAGAGCCGCGTAATGCCTACTCCTTGCACCGCAGTGGACCTCCACCCCCTGCCCAGTTTGACCAGCTCGGGGTTCATACCTCAGGACTGCAAATCTCACATCATACAGAGGGTCTGTGGCACCCCAGCAGTAGCTTCTGCCCGAAGACAGGCCACAGTAGCCCCGGGATCAACTCCTTCCCCGGGAGCGAGTGCATCTGATACCCTGACATGCCATTCAGGCTCCAGAACCAATCTGAGCTGATGGAACAAGGTGAACATCAGGAATTGTCGGGTCAGGACAAGCAGCAACAGAAGCAGCCTTCATGCCTCTAGTCCTGCGATCTTATCACAGCTCCGTCTCTTCCTCCAAATGTTCTCCAGATGTTCTGGAAAGGCTCTGCCTCCCTGTTAGGAATGGAAATCCCTCTGCTCCCTCTTTTAAGGTGCCGTTTGGCTGCAGGAAATGAAACGTTCTGCAGTGGCACCGAGCTTACGGGAGACTTCTGTTTGGAGGCAAAGCCTGAGCCTGCACACCCAAAGGCCTGGGGGGCAGCGGTAGGGGGGAAGGTAGGAAACCCCCACTTCAGGGGGCAGATCAGCCCTTGGTGGCAGTGGGGACCGACTGGAGCATCACTGAAGGTGTTTGGAGCAGATGCACGGAGCTGGGGAGCTGCCAGGGCTCAGGAGAACTGGGGACCGCAGGCGAGGGTCCCCAGCCCACCACACCAGCCTGTGGGGCAGACGAGGCAGAAGGGAAGGGGAATTCAGGGCCCGGATCTGAGCCTGGCCGAGCGGGACTGGAGGGCCAGGAAGCTGGAAGCTGTTGGCCAGGGCAGTACTTGCCATTTTAAGGGTATCTCTGCAAACCAATTTTAGAAACTTCTATTTTAAAACAGGTTCACCCCTCCCCCTTCCCCACACAGAGAAACGCACACGGATCCATCGTGTGGAAATACTTCAGACTCATCTATTTAAAAAAATTGACAGCATACCCCTGTCAGCTAGGAGTGTGATTATTTTCAGCTCTGCCAGCAAAAGCCCTAATGTAGCCACAGCTGTAATACGAACAAAAGAGGGGAAAAAAAGTTTCTTTTTGCCAATGCAGCTTCTTTCGCTCAGGCAACTGATACAAGCCGTATTTTTTGCAGGCTTTCTCCTAGCGTAAGCTTCCGCGTGCTGAGCGACGGCACTGTCAGCGCCGCTACGTGCTAGGTTTGAAAAAGGTGTCTGTGAGGCCTTAAATTGTGTTGGAGACACAGCACCTAGCACTGCAAAATCCTGTCAGCGCCTGGAGCTCGTAGGGACCGATGCAGTAAAAACACAGTTCTCACTTCCCCAAACTTTGGGACAGGCAGCTCCAACCCACTGCAGCACCGCAGGTAATCGATATCTGCTTGGAGTAAATCATACCTCCCAACCTGGCGCTGGCGCCGTGTCCAGAAAACCCTGGGAAGCTGAGAAGTGGGGGAAGGACTTTGCTGTTCTGTACGAACGGAACAAAACTTGAGTGTCGGGAGGAAAAGGCAATCTCAAATGATAAATAATGCAGAAACTCCAACGTACCTTTTAAAGCTTCAGTCCCCTTCTAATTTAACGTTTGAAATGCTATGCAGCTCCTGCAGAGGCCTTTTCTCTCTCCACGGCCGATGATGGTCTGTCTTCTTAGACACTTGAATAATGTCTCTCCTTCCTCTCGTAACACCTCCTTTGACTACTCCTCATGCATAGTAACGCTGCCAACCTTGCGGCTTTCGGCGGCGTTGTTCTTCCTTTAAATGAACTCCTGGTGTCAGGCAGGGCTGCTTGGTCCAGCGCCCTGTCTCCCGCAGGCCTCCCTCGCTGCGCGGCAGACCCGTGCACGTACAAACGTGCCCATCACGAGCGGTTCCTGTCCCATTCAGCAGTGTGCGGAAGAATCAGACTAATTGATTACCTATATCGTATAAATCGTAACGAAGCATAAGTGCTGCAGCCAAGATTAGCTCGCTATTACGTTGAATATTGGACAAATATATAAGTAAGCATAATCCCTCCCAAAAGAACTTACACCATCATTAACTCGGGACCTTTTGCATGTCAAATGGACTCGATACCCAGCAAATTATACAGTGGAAAATACTATGTGCAGTCATGTGGAAGGATATATTTTACAGCACCTGACCACCACAGAGGTTTACGGTTCTTTCCTCAGAGAAGATGAATTCAGATTCTATCACCTCCTAAATGTAATAATGTAAATATGGACAATAGCTGACTATTAAGCTCATTTTTCAAGAGGAAGTAGGCAATTCATCTCAGGTCATGAAGCAAGAAAGGACAAGAAATGCAAATAGAATCCAAAATTTCACTGTAAGTCCAGTCCCATAACCGGTAGGGAGCACACCGAGGTGCTTTGTGCTTCTAAGTTATTTTTAAGCACCTTCTCAGTCATCGTTAAATGTTAAAAGGATCTTGTATCTTTTGGAAAGGGTGCCGTTGAAGATCCTGGCTGTTTCCAAAGCTCCCTGAAATAGAAATCCTCACGTGTAAATGGCCAATATAGGATTTCAAATGCATTTCATATAAATAATTCTGGTAGGAACCCTGGACTAAAATCATTCTGATGGCTTTGATACAAGTGCACAGTTGGTCTATGAACTTGCAGCCACTGCAAAGATTAATCACATTAATCTGATCACTATTCCAACGGCAGCTGACAAAGAAATGAACACCAAACTAGCCAGCGCGGGCCCCTCCTGCTTATTTAACCAGTCTTCAGGCTGCACTTCATCTTATCGCTGTGAAATCCAGAGAGAACCTTTCTGCTTAAATACAGTCTTGAAACAAAGTCACATGCTGCATTCTCAGGGAGAGTCACACACTATTAAACATAAGCAAATTGTAAGCAAGAGCTTAGAATACAGGGGAAACACGCAGACACCTTCAGAACATTGAACATGATTACAGCAAATGCCATCCTTCGCTTTTCCTTTGAACTGATGTTAACAAGTACAGCGTTTTGCTTGTCTTTGTTTACCAGGAGAACATAAATACTGCATAAACTACATCTTCTTGCCAGCTAAGTTTTGTCTACAGGATGGCAGCTTGTTCTAACCACGTTTATACTTTCAAAGAGTTGAAAGCTCAGTGGTTGAAGCAAGAACAATTTGGGATGCTATATACATGTGAAATGTGCTTTTCATTAAGTAAGTGCTTGAGGAAACCTTAAATGTCTCAGCCTGAGGTTGCCCAAAGATCTGCAGCGCCGTTCAACAGGATCTATCTCCAAGAAGCATCTCATCAAACAGCTGAAGTGCTGCAGGAGCCTACATCTAGTCTAAATAGCAGCTTCCTAAGGGATTTAGAGCCACCTGGTAAGGAAAGATGGCAACAGACACTTAGGAGGAGGATCACAGCAGTACTCGGGTCTTTCTGAGGTGAAAATACACTGCTCGGAGACCCAGCAACACCCTGCCTAGGCCTTCTACATGTTCCAGCTTCTGGAATTTTGCTCACAGAAGCCCATCTCACTCACAGACTGCCTTCAGTGAGCCAGCTGCCCCACACCTTGGGGTTGGAACACCAAACCGCCCAGTCCTGGGATGCTGGTGGAACGTTCCTGCCGTGGTTTATGGTACCCAGAAAACACAGCATAGACTGCGCTGTATTGACACAGTGCCCAAGAGCACCACAGGGCCAAACGGCTTGTTCAGGGGGTTATTTTATACCCCAAAACTTCAAGATGCCTCTGAATGCCAGCACAGCTGCAGCACTAGGCGAGCTCCTTCGGGATATTCTTGCAGAGCAAACACGAGTGATGTTGGAGGGGAGGCATCTTGCAGCAGTACCACATGCTGTTCAGTGGGGAGAGAAAAAAGCCCTGTTTCTCCTTACTCTCCCACCAGGCAAGCGTAGGGACTTCCGCCAATTCAGCGTGAGCTGATCTGAACTTAACAGTTTCAATCTGCCCGTGATGTGCTGCATCTGCCTCCAAAGCGGTAACTGGTGTAAGCTGGCTGGAGACCCCTCGTTAGGACCTACAGATTGAGAGGAAACTGGAACGGTTTCCGCTGGTTTTGTGCAGAGCCGGAGCCTGGCTTGTGAAAGAAAAAACAGCAGAATATTAAAACGTGTCTTTCAGTCAACCCAAGGATGAAACGTCCTGGGTGCTTCTGCCATGCTTGAACACCCCAATTCCCATCTCGCATGGAAGCAAAACAAGAAAGTGATATGCCTAAGCGTGGTTGCTCTGCTGTGCTCCATAGATTACTGAATGAAAGATTAGAATCAAGTACCACCACGCAGTGAGCAACATCTGGAAAAACGTCACTGAGCCATTTTCATTATTTTTACAGGAGAAGAGAAAACTGCAAACGGTAGAAGGTATAAGAGGGAATTCTAACAGATTGTACATTGTCGGGGACTCTCTTTCCAGCTGTGGCAAACCCGATAATAAAACGCAATCACCTCGAAGCTCAAACATCAGCGGAAACAAGGCAGCCCCCATGGAGAGCTTCCGTGCAAGACAGGCTTTCAAAATGGCAGCTCCCCACAGGTAAGGAGCAGTCTGGATGCTTTGGAGAAAGTCTGAAAACATTTAAAGGATCAAGGTATAGCCTTGAGTGCGATAGTCCCTTTTTTTTGTATCTCTGAGGGAGGTTCTCCTTGGTTTGTGCATTAAATAAAAGAGAGAGCAGACACTTCGCTTGTCAGAATATCCTCGATAAGCGTATATTATTAGGAGAAGAAAGGGAAGATGATTAGAAAACAAAACCGAAGGAGACAGGGGGAGTTTTAGGGACAAAATGTTCTTGACTGGCTACAGAGAGAAAAAAAAAAAACCCAAAACTAAGAGCTGCAAAACAGCAGCCCCTGTTATTTGCAAACATGTACCACGGAGGCTGAGAATAGATCCAATGACAGCTGCAGCCTAATTGATAGAAGGCTCGCCTAACAGGTTGTCAGACTTCTGCGTGGCTTCAGTCCAGGCCACGTTGCTGGAGGCACAATGTTAGAAACACTGACAAACGTTTACTAAAAATAAATTAAAAAAAAATATTCCGGGGCAAAGGGAAACATGGCTCCAAGTGACTACTCGCAAAATTGCGTTAGATCTCTAGGAAAGAGGAAAGTAAGCGGCAAAACGTGTGAGAGTCCCCCCAGGGCCCGCGGGACAGGCGCAGGCAGCCTGCCAAGGCACTCCAGGATTGTGCTGCCTGTCAGGAGCATTGGCTCTGGGTGTGCTGAGAGCAGACCTCCACCGAGGCAACGAAAATAACTACTGGCTCAGCAAAGAGCGCAGTCAAGAGAGCTGACTAGCTGCAAAAGAAAATCGTCTTGGACGGACGGAGAGGGATCTGTTTAATGGTAGGAAGGAAAAAAAAACCTCTGAACTCTTCTTTTACTTACCCGGAAAAGGATGTGTGGCCTCCTTGGCTGGTGCGGATGGGAAGCACTGTGAGAGAGTTCAAAGAGGCTTAGGGACACTTTCCTGCCCCATCCCGTGCAACACACTCACAGCCAGAGAGTCACCTTTGGGATTCTTTGAATGTATTCCGCTTCATGCTAGGACAGGAAGCTCGGAAGGATCTTTGGTCTTGGGCTCCCAAGTCAGCAACACGTCCAAGCAAGCTGCAGAGCCGACGGGGAACAAGAGGGTGCTAAAGCAGAGGGAGGGGGGGGGGGGAGAGAGAAGCCGTACGGACGGAACCCCGTTAGGGCTGTGAAGGCCACTCTCTTTGGAGGACACCCAACCTTGGTAAAGCTGAGACCCTGGGTGGGAGGGCAACGATCTTCTGAAGGTAACACCTCGCGCTAGAAGAAGCACCTAGGGCAGGAATATCACCGTGCATGCGTGCACAGAGGGACTCTGAGCCACGGGTGCACAGTCCCTCTGGATTTACTAGCACCACTGGACAAGTCAATGCCTGAGGAGAGCCCTTCCACAGCAAGGGGAACAGAATGAAAACTGCTGGCTAAGCTGCCTGTCTCCAGCTGCCCTCCTCGGCGGCTTGAGTTTACCACACTTGACACTTCTCTGTCAATCTGGTTAACAGTGAAGATAATTGGCAAATTACCACATTCAGGATTCATTCCTAAAATTACTTCATTAATTTCTAAAGGAAGGAACTTCGGCACAAGCACTTTCTTTACGTGGTCACACCATGATACTCATTTCTGTCTCTGACAATTTCCAAAAAGGTTGCGAAGTATCTGTAAACAACATTTTGCAGAACTATCCAAGTGCTTTTACGTAACAAATGAACTCGTAAAGCACCCTGTCTTCACACCCCGCAAAACAAAGGCAAAATGCACTGAGGAATCATTTGCTGCTCTTTCCTTTATGGAAAAGTGACACTAGGTCTTTATGATCCCCGAATTAAAACTCAGAGGGCACTTTTCCACGGCAATATCCAGAGGTCTAGCACAGAGCCACCATGAAAATTAATGGAACAGCCACATGGCTAACAACTCCCTAAGGTACTTTCAATATATGGTCCTCAGCACTTCGCAAATCCATGGGTAGCTACAGGAGAAGAAAATCACTCACAAGCCAGGGCAGCCTGGATGAGGGGAGCTCACCGCAGCCAAGGGAGCTGCTACACGAGAACGAGACACTGTCAGGAATGGGTGTCAGGGGTAGGTTTCTGCAGCATTCTCTGAAATCCCAGCCTGCTCATCACAATCTCCCCCTAAGGAACAACAATTAGCTGACACCTCTCCCATTACTAGGCCAGTTGAGCAACATGGTTTCCAGTAGGGGAAATAGGGAATAACAAACAAGAAATTCAGAGCAAGGATCATGAAATTAAAAGTTTCCAATAAAAGGAGCCAAAATTCTCAAGAGGCTTGTGCTCGGTGGACGCACGTGTACATACAAATATCCAGTTTATGCAGACAGAAGTCTTTCTGATAATTAAGGTGAGCTTATTTCCAAGCTTTACAACCAAGCACTGGATCATGCACACTCTGAGAGTATCAAATTAAGAAAATTAAATCACTCAAACCTCTGCTACGCATTCACAGCTCCAGATCTGGCTTAAAATATTAGTTACCCCATCTCCTAGTAACTGTAATGAAAACCCAGACCCTGGACTATGGGGAGTGTAAAATCCTGTTGGAAGTTAGCCATCTTCATAAGGCCCAGTTCAAGGTGCTGCGTGGGAGAAAAGGCGGTAGACAGAACCACTATTTTTGTGTTGTTTATGAAATGAACTCCCTGAAGAGTACACTTGCATCACATTACTGCAAGAGTAGAATTACTGCTGGTACTGGAAACCAAGCATCTCAATCTTTCACACAGAAATTTTTTGCCCCCTAGAAAAGACCCCAACCCAGATGGGGTGAAATTTAGAAGCATGATCCCCTTACTGACTTTAATGGAAACAGGATTGAGCGCTATAATCAGCTTGCATTTAAGGCAGACATGCTCTTATATACTGTGCTTTTGTAACTTCCCTAGACCTTCCCTAGACCTAGACAAGCATTCACCTGTTTTGAATTCACTACACTACTCCTTAAATAGTGGACTCTCACCCCAGAGACTAAGGACACTGAAACACTGACCTCCTGCATCCAGTGATTTTGATCATGAGTTTGCATCCCAGAACTGCAGGTCAGGTTTAGATCGCAGTTTGGTATATGAGCACATAGTGGGAGTGAGGAGTTATTTTCTAGGGCACACGAGTCAAATGCTCCATGCTGATAGAGAAAATGGTATGGTTACTGAATGTAAAGGAGTTGCTGCTGCTCCTTTACAGCCAGCCCACTTCAGCAGAAACCTCTGTAGGAAATAAGGTAGAATCACTTTCTTGCTGAGCAAACCACTGAAAGATTTTGTTTATTGACAGGGAGCAAGAGATAGGAGATAGTGGAGCACAGGAATATTCAGATGCAGTTTGGGGCTTTACAATAAAAAACAACTTTCTGCTTTTAAATGGAACAAACTGTAGTTAGTCGGTTTCCCCAGACAGCAAAATCAGAATTTTTTAAATGCCATACATTATTCATACGTTGCGTCTCTCTCATCCCAAGAAGCCCATCTAGCCACAGTGTTCAAAATTCAGAAAAGGGCTGAGCATGCCAGGGGGGGATCCAAAGCCCCACGCACCAAACTACCACAGCGAACGTCGGCAAAGAAGCGCACATACGAAGCTGCGTCCCTCGTCGGAGCATAAACCTCGGGCAAAGGCTGCAGGCGTCGTCAGCAGGGCTCCAGCACCCAAAATGGCACAGCCATCTGTATGCTTACTGGCACTCACCTGGGGCCCAGCTATGCCGTGACCAGCCAGCGTTTGAGTCACCTTGCAGGGAAAGACAATTAACTCCTGCTCTGGTCCCAGTCCTATGGTTCGTAATTCGTTTATGACTCAAACCCAAGTGATTTGAGCTTCAGTTACCGTTACTCAAGGCTGACGTACAGCAGGCACTGGGAGCATAGGTCAAGGCCTTTTGCTGACCGTTCCTGACGCCATCTCCAACATAGCAACAGAATTGCTCAAGAACATCCTCTTTGCAATCCGAGCGCTGCAGTCACCAACTGTGTTCCATTCAGCGGGGTCACGCTTTCCTTCTGCTACAACAGTAAAACTCATCTCTGAGGGATACTACCCAGAGCAAGTCTGTGCAAAGAACTCCCCAGAGCCACAGTGCCTTACATCCCCGCCAACCGTGCCAAGCATATTCCTAGCATTAAAACCAAATCCCAGCACAGATGACAAGAGCAACAAAAAAACCCCCAATTCCCTACAATAAAAACCCTACAGAGCCCTCTGTAGTCCAAGTGACAGTCGTGGGGAGGTAATACATGATACAATTAACTGGTTATGACAGGTAATGATTTCAGGCACTACTTGGAGGCACATGGAGGAAGGGCAATAAGGGATAGAGCAGAGCACTGCTACCATATCCTACAACATCACTAATGCTCTACCCCTATCCTTTGGTATTTTTCAGGGTCAATTCCTCAGGTTTTACTAAAGCAAACTGACCGCAAAAGAACAAGCCCAAATCAAGTCCCATCCTACAACATCACTAGCACAACGCTCTACCCCTATCCTTTGGTGTTTTTCAGGGTCAATTCCTCAGATTTTACTAAAGCAAACTGACCACAAAAGAACAAGCCCAAATCAAGTCCCCACTCACCATGACAAACGTTTCTAGGTACACACACGTTCCAAAGAAACGTGTCAAAAGAGGAAGAAGCTCTGTACGACCAAGGACACGAAAAGAAGAGCCCCGAGTGCAGCCCCGATGGCCAGGAACCAGTAAACACTTTTAGGTACACACACGTTCCAAAGACACGTGTCAAAAGAGGAAGTAGCTCTGTACGACCAAGGACACAAAAGAAGAGCCCCGGGTGCAGCCCCGATGGCCAGGAACCAGGAAGCCACCCTCTCTTTGCACCACCGCAATGGCCTCAAGGAAGACACTGGGCAGTGCTGGATCAGAGCCTTTTCTCATTCCTCTACAGTCCTGTGTGCAATGATTAAAAGTCACATATTGTTCATCAATATTCCAGCACTAACTGCAGGGCTGGGGTCAAAGAGCTTTTGCTCACCACTTCCCAATGAGTGGTTTTGCTAATCACATGAATAACAGCTGTTTCGTCAAGAAGTATTTTTTAATGTTTATCAGTTCAAATGAAGACTCAAGGCTGTGGAAAACAGGCAGGTCACAACCCTTTCAGGGGAACCTTTTATACTTCAAGGCTATCAGGAAGTAATGCTTTACCTGAATTGGGTGGTATTGGAACTCTTACTGTTCAGCCAGGAACTATCTTGCAAAACCCGAGATTACAGGTTGGTTGAAAAATTTCAAGCGCTACATAGGAAGATCTGCATTAAGCATATGTGCTAAGCATCATTTTGTACAACTTAGGTCTTAAGAGACGCACCCACCAGCCCATTAACGAACAAGTTGTTCCTATTCTTATTTACTGAAAGCAAGCACTGTGATATGACACAGATGCATTGTGCTCCTTGTCCCGGTAAGTTACAAAGATTCAGTCATTTGGCTAATGAAAAAATGACTGACACTTGCTGGAGACCACAAGTGGAAAATTTTAGTAGCAAAGAGTGCCTTGGGAAGCTGTAAAGCTGTAAAAACGCAGATGTAACAATGATATTTTTGCTGTAACCTTCAATGCATAGTAATCATAACCAGTTGGGCTTAACCTGATAATAGAAGGCACTGGCAAAATAAGCCTGAAACTCCAGGAGAACAGAGACAAGGCCTTGCCAACCTGCCTGGTCCAGCTTACTACCTTTTCACTCCAACACTTGTAAGCCTTTGCGATGGCCCAGGTTGACTGACTCTGAGCAGAGTGCTCATGGCTTAGGCAGAAGAGCAGTAACAACCACAGCTACAGAGAAAAGATGACCAAGGAGTTGAGGTCCCTTCAGCATGGCCTTGGCAAAGTTCTTTCTGCCTCGTGTGTGAATTAGTCCCTCGTTAGTAAACAAAGACCATCGAGGAGGAGGAAACGCTGTGATAACCCAGTGAGCAAACCGTCGTTTCGAAGGTGTCCCGCAGCAGGAAGTATGTTGTAACGTACCCACTTCAACATATAAAGTTCAATTTTGTTTCACACGTTTGAGCATTTTCACTGTCTAGGATAACAATACAATTAGGGATCGCCACTTTGCCACACGAATGCATTCCATCATTCTACATTACAGCAGGAACTTATTATGTACAGTACGACAATTCAGTCATAGCTCTCTGAAAATTACAACTGTATTTCCCAGAAAGATTCCAAAAGAACAAAAACCTGTTTATTATTGAAATTATTTTCCCAATTCACTTAATCCTATGTACCGTTCGGCAAGCTTTAATCCTTCTGCGTATTTCCAATTTGGCTATATCACCCTTTTAGCTACTGCGCTTGCTCTTTGTAGAAATTTTCCCCTGTGGTTCATTTATATTCAAGAGACTATTCAGGTCACCCAGTGCAAATATTTTTGGATCGCTGGCGATGTCATTGTCCAGAATCATATTCACTCTATTTCCTCCATTCGCAGAATGAATTTACTAGGTATGGGATGCTGAAGAAAGCTCTTGTTCTCATTCATCTCATATTTAACCGAAGAAGCAAAACAGAAAATAAATGAAGTCTGATTTGCATGAAATTGTGCATTCTGTATCCTGGTGTTGAACAAGAGCACAGACATTCTTTGAGTTCTGTCATGTCTAGTTTCTATATTTAATTTGTCTCCTTGTCACCTTCTGTTGAATTAAGGGAATGATACAGTAAGGTTTCCATAATTAATATTTGCCACTTTATCTGGCTTCTAATGCCACCCTACTAACCCTACCTTCCTTCGATCTGCAGGTGCTGCATTTGCCTCTCTCAGTATTTACAATCCTTAGCAACCCAATCCAACGTAACCTGTTGAAAAATGCACAGAAAGAGGGAAAGGAGGGAAATGCATCCTGCTTGTTGGCTTCCCAGAGGAGAGCAGCACCGCATCCGCCTTCTGCAGCAGGGGACATCGCGCCCCCTCGCCCCTCGGTGCGCTTTGATCCCTCAGGCTGAGCAGTGCCTTGGCTCAGCCCCTTCCAAACCCTGCTGCAGAGATAGCCCCAGACAAGCCTGTCTCCAGGATCTGCCAAGTGACAGATCAAAGCCAGAAAATTGCCGTGGTTTCTAACACTCTTCCTGCATTTAACACTTTGCACTCCCCCCTCCAGGCACCCCAGAGGCCTCTCTGGCTCCGCCAAGGACAACCTGGAGCCTGAAGTCCTGTCGGTGGGAGAGGCAGCACCAAACGGACCCCTAAGGGCCCAACAATCAGACCATGTGCCAAGTTACACGAAATCGGTTCCCTTGTTTCTCTTAAAAGAGAAAGACGAGCTGGAAGCAAGGCCGTGTGTACCCCCTCTTTCTTATCCGGCCCCTTCTAGACATTATTTACAGCGCTGGAGCCTGCCTTTCAGAGCTCACTGAAGAAGTCAGCGGGAACCCTTCCAGCGACTCTGCGGCCTTGCTGAGAATTGCTGAGGTTTGGTCTGTGCTCCTTTAAGGCTGCAGCGAGAGTATGAGCGGTGGGACACAAGCTAAACTGAAACTGCTGTTAAACTGGGGGAGGAAGGCGGGACAGATGACACCAAACTGTTCTCAAAGCTGAGAAAATAATAATTTAAAAAAAAAAAACCCCAAACCTTTCCAAGCAGTTTTTTCAGCTTTAAAGAGCAGCTGCAGCTGGAGTGGAGCCAACTGTGCAGACTCACTCAGCAGAGACAGGCTGAACATCACAATAGCTTCGGGTATTGATGGTTTTAAGACCCGAGGAGTTGGAGGATAGTCAACATTGCCTTTTCCAGCCCTTTAACCCTCAGGGTGCTGCTGTGTTTTCAGAGCCCTGGTTTCGGGATTGTTTCCTGGTCCCTAGCACGGGCTGAGGAATACCTGCTGCCGCAAGAAGCATGGGTATAATCCCAGCACAACCAGCTCAGCTCTACAACTCGCACAGACAGATAACTTGAATGCCCCGCGATTCACCGAGCGTAGCCTGGTCAGACACAGCCTTACAAATGGAGCGGGGTGGCTTTGCAGCGTTGTTCTAAGTGCAGCAATTTGCTGTAGCAGTCCTGGGAGAGACACTCCCTTTCTCCTCGGTCCTTTGTGAAGTGCGGGATGAGTCCGTTGCTGTTACTGCCATGTGGCGAATTTCTGTGACCTATCAGGATGCAAACAGCTGTGTAAAGGTAAAATGACAGATAATCACAAATGCCTGCAATCTTCAGATAAAGGCAACACACAGAATAATACAACTTGCTTAAATAATATGATTGTGGTTTTAAATTGCAGCTTCTTTTCCCCTAACACTGCTATTTAGATGGACAAACTTTATTCAAAGGCAATCTGTTCTTTGTGGTCCGCACGTGCCCATGTTTTTATTTATAAAACACCCTGCTACGCTTGAGTATCTTGATTTCACATCTCCTGGACTGAAAGAGGGGTTGCCTGGTGCCACCACCACCCTGCAGCGAGCAAGAATCCTCAAAAACAGCCAAGGAGGAGGAGCAGTGCTGCCAACCCTGCAGCTCGTGTAGAGTGACACGATGCTGTGCTGTCACCCAAAGCCTCTCCCACCCCAGCAAACCCCGTATCACCAGCACAAGCGCTGCTGGTCTGGCGTGGGTTTCAGTGAAGAGTCTGAGGTGAGTTTTCCTACTGCAGCCAGACAAACAGGAATAATGTTTCCTGTTTTGCTTCCTGTGCTGGTGTGGAAGCTTCAGCCTTTTCCTGATATGTAGGGAGGAGAGAGACAAGGAAGGGAGTATCTACAGAGCTGGCAGAAGTACAGTAAGAGAAAGTAAAAGCAAGAGTAAAGAAAGCAGGTGTCCAGGCCAAAAGACGACTGAATGGCACAAAGTGGCAAAGACAATGGTCAGTAAACTGAACAAGGAACTGCAAGTCGCTGAAAGGGAAAGGGAAATGTGTTTTAAAACAATTTAGTGCGGTTAACACATGCAGTGCGAGGCCCTCTTGGAAAAGAAGAGGGTCTTTCGAAGGCAGCTTTATTTCCTGATTCCAAGGGAAGCAGCCGAGCTCTGCTGGATAGGGCAGCAAGGGAGCAAAGAGATTAGAAGAGATTGAACAAAGCAAAAGGGCGGGGGGTGGGAGAGAAGGAGATGGATGAGGAAGGGAATATTATTTTGTAGAGCAATACAGTACTTCGCTGGGTCACAGCCAGCCTCCAAATGCACCTTAAACTCTTATTTCCCATTTGCTCCCAGCTGGATGGATAATTGCCTGACTATAGAATTATATTAATCATTTTTATGCCTGTGATCTCCAATGCCAGCACAAGGAGTGCTGTTAGACAAAGCTGTGTCTCACCATAGGCTACAAGAACAGATCAGGACCCCCATCCCCTCCTGCATTTGAGATCAGTCTCTAAGAAGAGCACAGGAAACATCAGGAATTCTCAAGGATCAATGGGGTAAGATATTCCTATGGTTTCAGGCATATATATCGTATTCCTTCCCCAAGCCTTTCATACGCTCCCTGATTTATTAGCCTGAGTCAGCATTCTGTCTTGTAGACCTGCCAGGAAAGCACAGTGGGATGCAACATCTGGTAAATTCGCTCTCATTCCATTAAGAACATCTTCAACTTTCAATGAAAAGTAAACAAGTCACTGTCTTTAACAAGTGATTGGCTTTGCTGTCAGAAACACTGGCATCCAGCAGCAGGCATTAGTCCTTTTTTCAGGGCTTTCAAGGGAGAGCAGGTCCAGTTGTGAACCACGCTGGGACAGGTAGAAGATCGCGCGTGTTGTTGCCGGTTCAGTGAAATTTAACTTGTTCACCAACGCTGCAGATGTTACCGAGTGAGAAAATGCAAACTGTGGGGTAAACAGGTACAGTCTGTCGAGCTACAGTCAGGAAAAGAAGGTACATAACAGATGCTCTCTATTATATTTCTCCACGCTGGCTCCACACTTAGGCAAATCCATTATCCCAAAAGTCCCACATTATCCTTCCATGTAGGGCAGGGGCCAGAGGCCATTATTTCAGCCTCTAAATTGGAACAACACCTATAGAGAAGCTGCTTTTAGCTTCTGCAGGCGAATTCCAGCCCTCCTCAATCGCTTGGGCTGTTTGTGGAGAGAACGGAATGTCCCCCACCAAAGGGCTCTTCGGCAGTAGTTTAATTTCTACAGAAAGGCATTGCTGTCTGACAATCAGCAGCTTTAATAAGTGGATGTGCTGCAGGAAAAGTATCTATTGGTGGGTCAAACGCCAGCCCTTGACTGTATTCATCCACAGGGGATATTTTTTAATTGGTGAGGAGCCCTTATAGAGCCCCCTGACTTTCCTACCTACCTGTGGTGCATGCTGTAGTTGAGAGAGCATTCAGCTAGAAAAGGACAGATCAAAAAGATGGTGAACACATTATAGATCATTACAGAAAACAGGGCTGCACTAAGAACTAGTCCATCTGTGAAGGAGCAGATATGTGCATTTAGGGCAGGTTGTGCAGGGAATGATGGCGTAGCAGGGAATATGCTTATCTCTGCAATCCACACAACACACTGTGCAGTCAACACATTCCTACGTGCGCTGGCACGAGGCATTTGAAACCGATTTTCCATTTATGCCAGTTCTCATGTTACACCATGCCAGGCTGCTGGAGCTCGGACACTGAATGAGACAAATCCCTGCCACCCTCCTTGGCTCCGGGTGACTTCAGGACAACACAAAGTACTTGGAGTACCACAAGATAAGACATAGAGTGAAAAAACACAAACCGATTAGAAGTGCCGTCAGGGCTGGAATTTCTCCGGGAATGTGCAATACAACTGGAGAAGGTTTAAAAAGTGCTGCAGACAGTAACGTGGCAGCCAAAAGGAGAGCAACTGTCAGAGCAGGGAGCTGTTTTCAGGCCAGGGCTAGGCCTGAAGAAGATGACATTTTTCGCCGTTCCCATTTAATCTGGGCAAAGAAGGCTGAGTGGGGAGAAGGAATACAGAGGCAGGAGCAGAGCTGCAACCGCAAGAGTTTCAAACATCTCAGAGACGTGTTTAGAAGCAGAGTCTGCAGAAGAGGCTTCTGGCAACAGATATTTTGGACCAATCTAATAGTCTCAGTTGTAAGGGGCACTTCCGAGAAAGCGGCGTGAACCTGCCAAGCAAAGGAAGTCAGTCAGTCCAGACCAGAACTGACAGGGAGAGGAGAGTCATCTTCTGTTGCAGGCAGGAGAGAGAATATAAACAACCATGAAAAAAGGGACTGGAGGGAAAAAGGTGCAAGAAACTCATAGCTGGAGCTGGCTGAAAAACAACCCATCAAGCTATGGACAATGCCTATCATTTGGAGAGGAGGGACAAGGAGTTTCATTTGAACAAGATCACAGCATGGAAATCACAGCAGTGCCAGAAATAGTGACGTCAGCAATGAAAGAACCACCACAGATAGAAAGTAAATGGGAAAAAAAACCCTCCCATTTACCAAGCAGGACCCTTGACTAATCCCCACTGTGGGAAGATGTGAACTGCATGCTCGAATACGTAACGAACCGGGAAAGAAAGAGTACGTGATAAATAGTACCACGGACAAAAGTACACACCCAGGGCAAAACACGTGCCAAGGCCCTGGACTCACGAGGGTGAGCCGACTGTGGAGGTCCGGGAGCAGGGCAGCCGGGGGAGCTGCACGGGGCAGGCTAACTGGGCTGGCAGGCACTTCCAGAGCTCCGCCGGAAGCCAGGGACAAAAGCGGGGAGGAGGGATGAGATGGGTAACAAAGCCATTGCAGACCGTCTCTATGGGGAAGAGCCAGGACTGGAGGCAACTGGTCAGCCAGTACACGAACTAGATGGAAACCTCTTATTTTGCCAGTGAAGCGTGTAACTAAATTCACCACAAAGTTAACAGAAAATAGGAATAAATATTGCCAGTTTCACATTCCAGTAAATTGTCTTGCAATTAACCTTTTTTCCCCACTACACCCCCACATATTCTTGTTTTCTACAGGAAAATAGACAGCGACTGCTGCATCCACCATCACACTGCACTTGAATAACGTGTCCCGATCGTCACATTTGGAGGAGGCAGGGCTCTGTGAGCAGACAACAGCTCCCTGCAAAGGTGTAACATAGACAGAGCGTGCCTTTGAGTTGTTAAAATTAAACAAAGGGTTGTTGCCTTGTTCGAGATAACATAATTCCCCGCTGCCAAGCAGCGCTAACAGAGCAGGTCAGGCCGGTCACCTACTTGCCCATTCTGATATGGCAAGGGACAGCTGCAATCACACCGCCCCAGGCAGTCTGCAGGAGCCTCCCTCTCTCCGTCCCTCTTCCTCACCTTTCTGCTCTGTCAGGAAGAAAAGGCCACGAGGTAAACCAGCAGAAAGAGTACAAGCTGTCAGAGGCCTCCCTCCCAGGGCTCCCAAAATTCACCCCGATCCAATGGATTGGCAGAAATCCAACCTCTTCCAGGCTCAGACACTCTGGGAAAGAACAGCAGGGAGAAGGAGATGGACACAGGGTGGGGAGCGAACAACTGAGAATGTTGGGAGCAGTGGTGCAAACAGCTTTTCCCCATGGCTCCCATAGATGTGGGAGCTACTTCCTCACTCCCCTGGTCAGACTGGGCTCTTGCAAGCTCCTTCTTTTGTTGCTTTCTCTAGCTGCTACCTCAACAGAACATCATTTTCTTGACTTGCCCTATAATGACAGCTTATTCTAATCAATAAAGCTAACAATGAGCGATCAAGAAAATGGAGAGGATGGGGAGAGGAGAAAGCCCTTTCCTACTCTGCGTGGGCTTTGGCCATCACTGGCAGACTGCTCAGGAGCCCAGCCACGAGAGACCAATCCCCCAGCCATCCCCCACACCTACCCTCCGCTCTCCAGCTCCCTTTGTCATCCTCCGCTTGTGCCTCGGGTTGCCATCAGTAGTGACAAGATATGTGGGAGGCAGGAGAGGGAGCAGGAGGGATGGGCAAGCTGTATTTACTCTCCTCTGTTCCTTGTAAAGCTGCCATTGCTGTGCTTTTCAACATTTCCTCCCTTTCCTCTATGACTTAGAAGCAGCAAGGTTTGAACAAAAGGGAAAAAAATATTTTAAAATGCTTTAGGGATATAATCAATATAAATTAATGGATTTTTTTTTTCCCCACAGGGAAGCACAGGCTCCACACTTCCTTCTGTCTTTTCTTGCAGCCCCAGGCCTTTTGTTCACTGGCAAAAGCTCCCCATTGAAGTGCATGGCATTTTCTGGGCACTATATCTTCAGTATATTCTTTGCAGCAGTGTAATCTTTTTTGATAGTCACTTGAATAATCAGCAGTCAGTGTTAAAATACAGCGTTGTACACTGACACCCCTAACCCCCAGGAAGCAGCAGAAGATGAAGAGGGGAGCCTGCAGTTCTTACTGGCCTCATTTTCTTTCCTTGAGAACCAGCTCTTTCTTTCCTACATACAAGTACCCCACACAGTTAAAGCCAGCCCTAGTTATCTCTAGCCAGCTCTTGTTCCTGTTCCTAACATCAGACAACCGGAGTACGGGGGCCGTTTAGGCTAGTAAGGGAATAACGTGGGCTTCTAAAGTTGTCCCAGAATGAGTTGTTTGCACAACAGCTCTCCGTGTTCCTAACCTCAACACCTCCTCAGATGTGGCAGTACTTAAAAAGAGCTCGAGAAAGGTTTCATTTGCAGGTCTGAGTTCATTTGTTAAACGCTGACCGCAAGGCTAGTAAAGGAGTTGGCTGATTTAGGCCCTACCCTTTCAATACCAGGATGTATTTTATAAATAATTTAACAAGGCAGAAGAAATTAAGGAAGGAAACATAGAGCCAAGTCTGAAGGAAGGAAAGACTGTTCTCTTATCACAGCTGAAGCCATTTACTTTTGTTACATGTAGTTATATTATTTCTAAGTACTCAGCTTTTTTAACGCTAATTAAAGCTTGCTGTTTCTTGCTGACAGCCAGCCATATGTGACCCCCTGTTCTTTATAAACATTACACACCGTGCAAGAAGATTATGTGGTTGCAGACAATGGGGTTTTTCCTGCCTGTAAAACTAAATTCTGTCAGCTTGGACCCCTGGCTTGCTCTCTCCTCTCCTCTCCTGCTCTGAACCTGCAGCATCAGAGGCTTAGGTGTAAAGGACTTTTCGTCAGGAGTGTGTCTTCCTGAAGGCTCCTTCTGCTTCCCTGGCATGTCAGGCTATTGTTTCGCCCTGTCCTCTTCCAAGAGTACAGCTGTTGAGACCAAAAGTTAAACTGCAAAGCAGGAGAGGTGTGAATCTCACCTGAGCCCACATAATGGCTTTCAGAGGGTTTGTGGAAGTACTGTCATCCTCCTTTACTCTTTCCTACCTGGTAAACAGGAGCACTTTTGAAGTCCCCAAACCACACTTAATTAGCTGCACTGCTGGAGAGTGGCCCACTGCGACAGCTTTTAAGAGAATATAGTCACAGAAAGAAGCCACAGTGGCTTTTTTAACTCATGAATTTCCAGGTTTGCTTCTGGGCAAAGCAGTACAGTTAAGCACTGGGTCTGCAAGCATGGAGAGAGGCCTGATCAGGAGAGATGCTGAAGTACCCAGCAGCACAGTGAAACCGGACGCTCAGGACTTCAGGCAAGACACTGCATACCAAGCAGAAGCTGACCCAGAAATCACAGGGATAAGGCTTAGGCTGAAACAGTGGTGAAATGAGGCCAAATGGAAGCTCTGCCTCACCACAGTCAATAGGTGCACTCTCAGAGCAGAACATCTCAGGAGAGGAAGAAAGGGAGAAGCAGCTTTGGAGAAACAGAACTCTAAAGGCAAATTGTGGGCAAAACTCTAAAGGCAAATCTTTTGCCATGAAAGATCTGGGGGAGCAACTCAGATAATTAGGTTGCTCCTATTTCATTGATAGAGCAGGCAAGCCCTAGGAACAAGGACCACTGTATGTCCTTAAGAGCAAGTGCTGTAGTTTTAGCTTTAAACATGACAGCAGTTTCCCTGAGGAGAAGCACCACCAAGGAGGTCCTACAGTTTGCTAAAGCACTGCCAACCCTTCTGGAGGTGATCCCTTTAGATACACAACACACACCGAGCCTTCGCTTGTTCCTCTCTGTTAGGTTTGTTACTTGGCCTTGGAAAAGCCACAATTGGACTGAAGTATTTTGTGATTCAGCAGATTTAGAAGAATGAAAGCAATCCAGTGATGTAAATCACTGAGGGAAAGGACACAAAAAGAGAAATGAATGACTATGTAACTAAAAGGTATGAAACAGGCATTTGAGACAAGAGGAGGAGAAGGAAGTCTAGGAATAAAGCTAAAAGAATAAAACTTGGTGAGGAAAGGCTGAAAGGAAGAGTGGGAAAATATTTTCAAGGAATAAAGGCAAATAAGAATTTTTCAAATATATAACCAGTAAAATGTCAGCAGGGCGTCTAAGAGAGTGCCAGGGTTATTTAGTAACAGAAGAAAAAGATTGCAAAAACTGAAATGAAATCTTTACCAGGTGTTCATGGAAAAGAACGGAGGGCTGAGGTAGGAGAGATAATTACTTTTTCCATGAGAGGGAAAAAATACTCGAAGAACTCCAGGTCACAAGTAGAAAGAATAAATAAATTACAGCTCTGCATAGTACAGGCATTGTCGTCCCCACCCACCCACCCAGTTGTAGGTGAGGCAGGGAGGTCTCCTAAGAGCGGATTTTAAATATATTCTGTGAGAACCAGGAGCAGAAGCAAAATAGGTTCCCATAGCATTCATCCATTGCACTCATTTGTCCTACATGAGGCAGAAATCTACTCAACCTCCCAATCTGGGGCACTGTGGGAGCAGAGATCATCCCCAAGAATCCATTCCGAGCCTGTTTTAGTCTCTCTGATGCTGCAAGGGTCTCACGGGGCAAGACAGGCTTTGCGTGTGCATACAGCAGCTCACAGCTGGCCCAGCTTCATACCCCTGAAGCTGCTGTGGGAACAACCACCAGCAGCTGGATCCCTTCTCAGTGTTCATAATTCCGGCATGGATTTCTGGGTGTTACAAGGGTGACCAAGCTCACCTGTGAGTGCAGCCAGCAACTTGCACTGGGAGCCTTCACCACACGAAGAATGAGCAGAGTTAACCTGCAAGCAGAAAACCACAAGGAGCAAAGTGAGAACGAGGTAGGATGTCAGGAAAGGCTTCAGGCAAAAACACTTGGAACTTCAGAATCAAACTCTACCCACTGTTCTCATTCCTTTTTAAAAAAAAAAAAAAATATTAATATTAAGGGCAGGATATTCACAAGGCACATCAGCACATGACAAGAAAAGGACCTCCTCATGTGTCCTCTTCCTTGAAAGACTTACAAAGTGCCATGGCTGATGTGTTTCGAACAAACCTCATCTGGATGCTTGTCCCAAAGGACAAACACTGCCAAACGGCTGTCAGCAGCGTGCCCTCTTTGAGCTGCCTAGCCCTTACCTTGCGTTCAATCTCATACCTTATTTAGCTTTTGAAAACAAAATGTATGGGCATAGGGTTGGAATCGATGTGTTGCAGCAGCTTAGAGAACACTGGAGAAATAATAAATAGTCTGATGCTGATGCTTTCTCCTTAAAATGTTTTTGCTCAGCTTGGTTTTTCTCTCTGCCATCTCTCCATGCTTCCTGTTCGAACACAAGGTGACCTTTCCATGCTTAATTACCCGAACAAAATACACAGAAAATTAATGCCAAAAATACCCCTTGTGCATTCTACTACATTTGCAGATGATTGAAATAATCTAACCTAATCTCCTCTTCTTCAGGTTAGGGTGAATGTGGTATGAAATAACCGAAGCAGGAAAACAAGAGGGAGGAGGACGGAGAAACACACGCTGACAAACACAGGCTGAGAGATGGAGTCTGTGGGTGCACACACAGAAAACTGCTCGGCGGCAGAGTTTGACTCCATTCTGAAACAGACGCTTGATGACAGTGCTTTCCCATTGTATAGCGATGTTCATGCAAGCATCTCAAGGCATCCCTCAAACAGTCACACGCAGCACAGCGTCACAATCAGAAACTACCAATATAATCATCTTAGAGAAGACTAAATGGGTTCGTATGGCCTGGATGATTTATCCTCGTTCATCACAAAAAAATCAGCGAAGAAGCCGGGAGTACAACATGGAAATCACTACTCACGAGGCTCATCTCTGCTGTGCAGCCTTCACCCCTGCAGACTGCCAACACTGCGTGGTGGGAATTCCCTTGCTGCACACCCGGGGAGATGCGCTCCCTTCACGCGGAGCGGGCATCCGCCGGGATGCTGCCCGGAGCGCACGCTCACTGCGGTCCCGTGGCTAGCAGGGAATCATAGAATCACTAGGTTGGAAAAGCCCTTAGAGATCATCCAGTCCAACCGTATCTGTCCACCACTAAACCATATCTCTCAGCACCTCATCCACCCGTCTCTTAAACACATCCAGGGATGGTGACTCCACCACCTCCCTGGGCAGCCTGTTCCAGTGTGTGATAACTCTTTCGGTGAAGAACTTCTTCCTTACGTCCAATCTAAACCTCCCCTGGCGCAGCTTGAGTCCATTCCCCCTCGTCCGATCATCTGTCATTAGGGAGAAGAGACCAACACCCACTTCTCCACAACCTCCTTTCAGGGAGTTGTAGGCAGTGATCAGGTCTCCTCTCAGCCTCCTCTTCTCCAGGCTAAACAAGCCCAGTTCCCTCAGTCGCTCCTCATAAGACATATTCTCCAGACCCTTCACCAGTTTTGTGGCCCTTCTCTGGACACGCTCCAGGACCTCAATGTCTTTCTTGTAGTGAGGGGCCCAAAACTGAACACAGTACAGGGACCAAAGCACCGCCCGCTCACATCGCCACCTGTACTCGGTGGCACGTTCAGGCAACCGCTGGTGTTGGAGCATTTCACCGGCTGCTCCTGCGCTGAGGCGACTGCACACGGCTGGCAGTTCAGCTGTGCTGGCACAGGGCAAACAGGGCTCCACATCCATTCCTGCAGGAAGAAGTGAGACTGCAGGTACGCTGAAACCCAGCTGGACCCAACCGGCCTTCATGCTGCATTGGAATAGGAGAAACAGGAGCCGTTGTCGTGTCCCATTCCTGGCCAACTTCCAGAGCTCCCCCATGACCAGGTTTGCGAGCAGCTACGTGCCTCGGGGCTCTCAGCTAGCCGAAGCGTTAGGCCGCAGCTCCACACGCCGTGCAGATCTTCAAGCAGAGGCCTCGGACAACTCTGCCATCGGCTGGAAGTACAGTAAAACTCAGGCACACTTCGGAGGAGCTAAACCGTGGCAAAGAAAATGTTAAAACCCATTTCTATATGATGAGGCACTTAAGTAGTTCGGTCAATTAGACTGCCTGATTGGCTGACATTCTGAACACTATCATTTTGCACACAGGGTGCCTCACGCATGAATGAAGATGGTGTTTGAAGGCTTTGCTTTCTGTCAGTGCTTTCATGTTTCTTTCTGGAATAAGCAAGTTCATATTAATTTCCCTAGCATTTTGACTATAAATGCTCTGGGCACCTAATAAATTAAATTACCGTTTATTTAGTTATTGTTTGGTTATTTAAGAACTTAATAACAAACATACGTATTGACCTGAACTGGAATTGCAGGATTCCTCATTTGCAGTTCAGATAGGAAGACAGAACAGCTCAGCTCCACTTCACGGCCCTCCGGCCTGGCGCCCAAATGGACACAGAAGCAATTGAGATCACTCAGATGGAGATACCCCCAGGGTGCCATATGCATTTAGAGGGAACAATTGAGAAATAAGAGGAACATTTAATACAGGAGAAAAATGTCCCTTAGGCAAAGATTTCACTAGGCGCTAGGGACTTGTGGGATAGTCCCTTTCCTGCCCAAATGACACGATTCAGCCTTCAGCTCCCTATTGTGCAAGCAGCCCTAGAAGCATTTCTAGACCTGCCCTCTGTCCCACACGCAAGAATTATGATGCTATAATTATACAAACGATTGCTCTTGTCTTTCACTAAAATACTACCAAGCATTTCTACAACATCCTTCACTGAAACACTGAAACATCCAGAGGTAGGCAACCTCATCACTCCTGAAACATCCAGAGGTAGGCAACCACCATCTCTTTCCTGGATGACGAGAGGTGTGGAAAGGACAGAGCTAGGTTTGGAGTTACCATCAGAGTTTCTATGCTGAACTCAAAATAATTGTGGTCATTTTCTCATTCCTAATGCAAAGAAGCCTGCATTTAAGTAAATCTGTTTTACAGGAGAATGTGATTTGCCCCAAGTGATGTACCCAAATTCCCAACGGAGTTCTTGGGTACACTTCTACACATGCAGGGGTAGACAGACATCCTCTGTTTCTGCTGCGCAGAAGTAAAGAAACTTTAAGTAAAAAGTAAAGTAAACACAGGGTAAGAGCGTGAACAACGTGGAGACCAGTTCACACTAGTTTGATCCAGTACGTACAGCCCAGCAGCCGCACTAGTTCCGTGTTCCAAGAGGGTGATGTACCATGTTCCAGGTAACGGCTTAGCAATGAACGTGAACTACAGCTTTCCTCTCTGATTGGAGTAACAGCCTTGAAAAACTCAGTTGTTTCGTGAGAACATGATCACAGCCCTTGACATACTCACTGGAGCGATGCAGGTCCTAAAGGTGTTGATAAATCTCTCCTCATCAACCAATTTCACATGATTACAGAGGTTTCAGAATAATTAGCATGATTCACCTTTGAGTCAGTCCACATCTGTGTTGGTAAAAAGGCACTGGCTTCAGTGCCACTACCACCTTAGAGCTGGAACAAGGCAGAGCTCTCCTCTGGCATAAATCTGGAATAACATGGCATTTTGGGAGAACTAGTAAGGATAAGCATCCAGCTGGTGGAGCCAGGATTTCAATGGTCCTTGTTTGTGTCTCCTGCTCTTTGAAAGGTCAGAACCTGGCAGAGCTGCAGAGGCAGAGAGGACCTCCAGGAATCACCTGCCACCTTCCCGTGACGCCTATGACACCCCTGACAGATGTGTGTCCAATCTGCTCACCAGCACTCTAAGCCAGCCGAGGCCTCGGTCCTTGACTTTATCTCAACCCCCGAGATACGTGAGAAATCAGGCATGTTTTCTGTGTACACTGACATGTCAGAGAAATTAAAAACGCGATGGATTTTCATATCAGACTGTTGAGGGCTAATTACAACAGTGCTTTCCAGCAAACCAGTGATTGTAGGCTAATTTTCTGTTATGAAACAGAAACCAGGGTTAATGAGGCTAATTGTGTTTACCAGTGTTTCAAACAAAAAGGAAGCCAACTCAATTTTGAGGGGAGTTCTTTGTCAGGAACAAATTGAGGAAAATTGCTACAGTTGTATCAGCATTTCCTGAAATTGCTTAGTACCATGCTTGGGAAACCAACACTACAGACAGCAGCTATGGTACAGAAAATGAAGCTTATTAGACAGTCACTATATGGAGTTTCAAACGCAGGGCTGTGTGATGTACAGTAATGGTTGAGCTGTGGAGAGCAATGCAACAGGGAGGCGTTAAAGCAGCGAGTGACCCTCCTTCCAGCTCTACTGAGGTACTACACAAAGAGAAAAAATTAAGAAATCAAGGTACGCAGCAAGAGCTGTCAGACATACAAAAGCTTGAAGTTCGATGGCTCATCCATGACTGATTAATTAATCACACAAGCTGGACTAGTGAAAAATGAACGCGTTACTGCAAAGCAAAATTCACAAGCAGTTAGAAGTCCTTCAGAAAAAAAAAAAAAAAAATCATTTTAGGCTCTCTTGCTACAAGCTGATAATAATTATTCAGAAGAGTGGAGTGACTTCAGTGACAGAAGACACAAGCAATAACCACAGCGTGGCACAGGCAGCTGCTGCCGGGGAAGCCTTCCCCCTGCCAAATACACCTCAGCGTCAGTGCCCCTGCGACTCCCTTCCCAGTCCAAACGGCGACGATTTGGTTTTGGGATGTAACCAACCGGAGCTGAAATGCAGCCACGTTCATTTGCACTGCAGAGTGGTGCCCAAATCGAGCCGGCGTGCGCTCGAAGGAACGCGAAAGGCTTTCAGCTGCAAAACACACCGGTGCAATGGCTGCGGTTTCACTTACTGCAAATCCAGGCTGTCTTCTCACTCCCCGTGCTGAAGGCAGCGGCGTCCTGGGATTTGCAGGAGGGCCTTACTCTGCTGCAGGGGAGAGATCTGAGGAAAATCCACAACGGTACATATGGCTGTCCAAAGAGGAGCTCCTGGGGAGGACAGTGAGTAAGAAAAAAATTATAGTGTGCCAGACAAGAAAAGAGACAAGTGGAAGAGGTCCTGTGGGGAAAAATGTGGAGCTAAGGAAGGAAAGGAATTAATGTGATAATACATCAACATAAAAGCGAACAAAAAACATGTGGAAGAAAGGGGGAATCTAAAGATGAAGCACAAACAGGGAGACATACGGGTTAAAAAAGGCAACAAAAACATGTGTAACACTTAAGGTCAGCGAAGGTGACCACGTCCTTGGCCTACACTTCCTATCAGAAAATCAATAGGGAGAAAGAGGGAGGTGGGAAGCAAAGGGAGTCTCAGGACAGGAGAGGGAAGCACCTGGCTGAGATATCACCTGTGTAGTGAAAAGCCCATTTGATGTCTTTCAGCATACAGTTACAGCCAGCGGCTATCCAGCTCCAGCAGCTCCGCTGATCTGGGGCCTTTTGCAGACTGTAATGTGTACTCTGGAATCGAACCTTCCCTTTAGAAAAATGATGTCTGCAGCCCTCCTGGTTTGCCAAGATATAGCGCCCACTATGTAAATCAATGCTCTGCTGTCTTGTTGAATCTACAGCCTGAGGTATGAACATCTCCCATTCATCTTAACGGGATGTTAACCTCAAAGGCTCATTGTGACTCTAAAAATGCTAATACTATATTAAACAAGTTGTTTAACATACAAACATGGGGTTTTAAGTGACTCACATTTCTACAGGAGAACTGAATCTGACTTGGATCTACAGAAAAATAGTCTGACCAAAAGAAATACCTGAATTTCCAGTCCTTGGTCATCTTTGCAAATCAGGTTTATTTTGGTTTAGGGGTGTGGGGCAGGGCTTAGGTTTGAATGAATGCTGGTTCTCCCTATTTGTCATCTTCAGGTAGGTAATTCTTCCCTTTGCTTTCAGAATTTCTATGCCCTCTCCCAAAGCTGGTGTCAGCACCACTTGGGCTTACAAACCTTTTTTGGGCCAGCCTCTGCCTTCTTTGTTCATGTTCCCTGCTCTTGAGAAGGCCTCAGTAAGGACATGGAAGAAAGAGCTCAATGATGAAGCGCAGAGGGACCACGGAAGGCATCAAGCGCCCTTTGCTCTCCCGTGCAGACTCATCGTGCCGCTGCACAGGGAGAGAGAGATCCGATGCTGCGAGGCACGCGCAGCAGCAAGGCAAGCGCTCCCTCCACACGCGCCCCTGGGGTGAAAACTCCAGGTTTCCACAAGTGGCTGGCGGTTAGCAACACTTCCATTGTTCAGCTCTCAAGAGGAATCACCTGAAAGTTTGGAAATGACTAACATCTTTCCTGAAAAACCTTGGAAAGGCGCACAATTAAGAAACCAACATCTCTGGTGCCCAGATTCCCCCCAGTAGCTCCAGGAAATAGTAGGTAAGAGCCTTACCCAGAAGTTGCAGTCAAGCCCCCACACTTTCTCCTTGAATAAAGATTTCAGTCCTGGGCTTCCTACCAGAGTGAACGCACATCCATCAAAAAATAGATCAAAAGACAAATGAAACTGCCTTCTCAGATAAAGCCCTTTTCAAAAAGTTACTAGGGGGAGGGGAGGACCATGAGAGAGGCTTTAAAGAAATGTCTGTTGAAAGATAAAATAAGCAAGACACTGTGACGAAGAGAGTGAACAATGAAACAGAGAGCGCAGTACAGACAGAGCAAGTGAAAGAAAACCATATTACTATTTACAGTCAAGATCACTCCTCTGACATGTATAATTAGAAATTCACACACAAAGATAAAAGTGACCAGTGAATGCTGCTGTAATCAAAAATAATACAGCATTGTATATATCTTGAAAAAAAATCTAACACTCTCCAAAAATAGGGATAATGGGGCTCATTAATAGAGTCTTCATCCCAACTAAACAAGTTCCCTTTATTCACATCGTCATTTTTCCTAGCCTGCCAAAAGAAACCCTCACGATAAGCCGACAGTGAGCCCCCCCTGCCTCACACATCTGTGCCTAGCTGGTTTGGTTGCAGACGGGACAATGACACCCAAAGAAACCCATTCACGTTTCAAAGACCTCCATTTTCACATGAGCTTGGGTTGCTTGGGCTGTATCTGAAAATACTGCACAGAACCGGGGGTTTTCGCTTTCTGCAAAACAATGGCTGACAACGCTTCTGCACTCAGCGCCCACACGTGTCTTTGGGCAAAATACAAATGGTCAGTGAATATGTGGGACAACACACCACTGCGGAAAATCTTGAAGTGTGAAGAGTATGGGCATTTCAGTAAAATTTGGAAGGCTGAAAATACCTGCTTAGGAAAGTGGCTTTCTTCTTATTTCTTAAAAAAAAAAAAACAACTAAAAAGCCCACAAAACCAACCAACCAAAGAAACCCAAACCAACAAAAAAAGCTTCCAGCAATGGAAGCAAGTTCTCTTCTCTTGGTTATAGTCGATTATTATTTGCGTGTTCGTACCCAAAGCAGACATGCAGTCAGAGATGGCTGCTACTTTGAACTTGTAATTGGTTAGAGAATCAGACTTCCATGGAGGTGACACATGAGAGGGTTTGTCCCAAGCCAGAGTCCCAGGAGATTCACCAAAAATTCAGCCAGCAAAGCCAGCAAAGTTACAGAAGGGGGCACGTTCGGTTCCAGCTATGTTATCACAACACCAGAAAATTGCAAATTAGTGTGTTATTTACTACTATTCCCAAATCTAACAATATATTAACAGTCCTTTGCCCTTAATAAGGCACTCCCAAGGGCATTCGTGAATGCTGATACTGCGCAATTCAGTTTCTACAGAGTGAAATCATTCTGCAAAGGCCAGAGCCTACCAAGCTGGAATGTTTCTGATCTCTGGACTGTAGCCCTACCAGAAACAGTGCGATCTAGAAATCTGTCTGTGAGCAACCAGTGGTTCTTCCTGCTGCATTACAAAGGACAGTGCATACAGTTACACTGCCCCAGATTTATCCTTACTATGTCTCTTAGGTGTCATTTTATGCCACATGGAAGAACACACATCAAGCAAAAGGACAGCAAACGAAGATGCGAGATGAAATACCTGATCTGTAGGTTTCAGCTTGACTTCACCCCCAATGCAGGGTTTGCAGGTTTTTTTTTCAACCTAAGCAGCCAAGTGTTCTGCAGATTCATGGGGCAAAGAGAGATGTCGGTGCTCAGCACCTCTGAAGAGCTAACTTAAGAAGCTGGTTCATGTCCTACCGGTTTAATATTTCAGACTTATTACCAAAAAAAAGGTCAAGTCTCTTCTTCTTCAACAGTACTAATTTTAAACTAAACTTTTTTCTACTCCTCCCAAAGTGGTAATTAATTATTGCATAATTAGCGCAACACAGACACAAACATAAAACAGGAACTGAAGTTCAAAACCCTCCAAATATTATATTTATATTATGTCTCATGAAATATATACTACACCCCAGGCAGCACTCTCTCCAATTATCATTATTCACCAGCAGTCAGCCTAACAAATACTCACCCAACTCACACCTGAAAAAAAGACAAAAAGAGAGAAAGGAGAGAGGCAGGCAGACAGAATATATCCATGTGTGAGAAAAACAGCTACCTGAGCTTGAATCAAACCTTTCTGACTGGAAACAAAAAAAGGAGTTCTGACTTTCCAAAACGATTTAGAGCATACTTGCAATTCTCAGCATCTTTCTTCCGCAATAAGCCTTTAGAAATATTTTCTTCACCTTTGCAAGTCTCAGAGACATCTGTGGTGAAGAAAAGGTAAGGATGAAGGACAAGAAGCAGTATATGAAGAAGTGTATGGCAGTTTTATACGCCGTCTTAATGGAAGAGTTCTACTGAACTGAGTAGGAAGCACCTAAAGTTGCATATATGCTCCAAGAAATGCCATAAAACCTAAATAATAACATATGAATATTACGAGACTCTTACTTTTCTTATGGAAGTCAACAATATTTTTACCACTGACATCAGTAGGAGCAGGACAGGGGCCAATGAATTACCACAGACAGTCCTGAGAGCAGCATTCTTAGCAATTGCCTATAGTGGTTTGCATGAGCAGCTCTAAAAGACGACTTTATTCTTCCAAGTAACCTGCCCTAAAAATTCAAATACTGTATTTCATTTCACTGGGACAGGGAAAAAAATAAAAGCTCTAAGTCATTAAAATACCTATTTCCAAACAACAAAAATCAGATTATCATTACATTCTTCAGGAAAAAAAACCCAACATATTTTAACAGAAAAATAATTCACTTGTTAAATGTTTTCATCATCATGATGAAACATTTCCCCAAGTTGTTCCGAATTTATGCATACAATGTGAGTTTAAATTAGCATATGATCCGTCACCAAAGATGTCAAGTGCATTATCAAGATTAGTCAAGTATGAAATACTGCAGGGGGAACAATATTTAAGAAGGTGTAAACTGACCTAATTTCACAGCCTGTTGTTCCAAATTATCAGGATTTCACTAACGATTGTATTGGTTTCATCTTGTCAGAATGACTTGCAGCTTACGAAGTGCATTGATCGACTGGTGAGAATTAATTGTAGATCCCAGTGACTTTTGTCAAAGGAATATACTTACTCAAAACCTTTATGTTGTATATTTTTGGTGGTGTGTCCAAAATTAAAATTCAAATCTTAATGAAAGCAGAACTCCCTCGGAATCTCAAAGCGTCTACTGGAACTTAACAATCCTTTCTCATTTCGTATTCCACACTGAACGCAAGGTCAGTTAACAAAACACGTTCTGTGAATAAAAGCATAGTTATTGGTGTAATTTGCAGTGCAAATGAAAGAAAATCACTACTGCCTAATTAACAGTACATATGTCGAGAATTCAGTAAGAAAAATAGACTTAGGAATAAAATAATAATAATGTTTAAATCTAGAATTTTTTTATCTTGTCTGAATAGAATCTATGAGCCTTGTATTTCTTTTATAAATAATTCACTCCAAACTGTGGACATTTTCCATAGCAGACATTTAAATCTCAAGAAGGTTTAGTGCACTAAATAAGAGGAGCTTCATTAATCATTCTCTATTCCTTCAAACCAATTTTTAACTATGGCTTCTTGTTGAAAACATGTTTTTATTTTAAAGTTCTGTATGAGAACTTTCAATAACATCCGAGATCCTTTCAGATACTCCTCTTTTTAAAAAAATAAGTACTTTTTAACAGTACATTTCCAAAAATTCTTTAAGACACAGCGGGATGCAGTTCTAATACAGTCAGAGTGTTCTAACAGAGGCTGAACCAGCCCAGAGGGTTCACTCCTCAAGTCATCGCTACACCGGGACTCCCGGTTAGGCCAGCAGGAGCTTAGGAATGAGTACATGGTTCGGTTCAGGGTGGTCAAGGAAAGCACGCTGGGAGTTGAACGGAGAAGGCAGGTTGTTGTGCAGAGGTAGAATGGGTCACCCAACCTCCACCCCACCTGCCCTGCTGCAAAGTGGCTTATTTTCAGCATCACTGCCCTACCTGCCCGCATTGCCGTGCCTTGCTCGGAGCTCCCGATGAAGGTAGCACTGCACTCAGCTGTCAACAGACCACACGCTCATCGGGGGGGACAACTCCCCGGACCCAGGCAATTCAAATCACTGGCTTTTTCAAAGCAGAAACAACAACAAAAACACAGCGGTAAAATTACGACACAAAGGACTAGTACAGGATATGGCCCTGCAAGGTCTCAGATAAAGAAACACAGTCTGTCAGTAATCTCCTCGTAGCAAAGAGGTATAACCACCAGTCTTCTCAATTTACAGGACCTGTCACAAAACTGACTTACTTAAAAAGAACCCTACATACTTTACAAGTGCAGAAAAAGTTAAGCAGCCAATTTCTCTGACAACTTTTGAAAAAGAGTATGTTCATCACTTGTTTGAAGTATCAGAGAATTGTTTATATGCAGAGATATGCAACTTTAAAATGAAGATTTCCCAGACAGCTTAACAAACAACATGCAGTCCTCAACCAAGATGGTCTAAGAAAAGCTGGGATTTGGAGAAAGGTACCACTACGTGTAAGTTATGAGGGAAGCGCGTCAGGCAACAGGTGTTCTCAAAGAGCCTTTATTCCCGTCTGCGTACGAGTTAGTGAAGGCTTGCTTTCCCATCGCGTGTCCTAGGGGCTGATACTGAGCACCACGGGGACCTACAACACCATTAGTGATTCCCCCATGTGGGTAAATGTTGGGGATTTTCGTCTATTTTTAAGCTTTCTCACTCAGCACTGACAAACGCTTACAGAGGGAGAGCGTGGGGAAGCCAGAGGCAATGGAAAGCGCAACACGACCATTAGTTCTGTAACAAAACAAAGCCTATTTGGAACCACCCACCCAAATTCACCGTCACAGAAGTGATGTGCCACGAAGCAGGGATACAGTGCAGACTGTGGGATGGCTGAGTCCAAACTGGCCCCGGGTGGCAATATTCCCTGGGTGAAACCAGAGGGTGTCTGGGGATCGTTCAAGCCTTGCTTGGAGATATTGAACTCCTCGGAGGACAGACGCGGCATGAGGAATAATTAACTGCATTAACATTCACTACACTGCCAAGCTTTGTTCATCCCCTAGGAAAATGAACTTTGGTTTTTGCCTTGATTAGCCACCACAATCAAGGAAAACACGTCTGAAATTTGCAGACAATTCTCATGCTTGAGGAGAGAGCGCTGTCTCATTCTGCAGCACAAGTGCTGTATTATCCTTCCCTTCCACAGAAGAAGATGTCAGTAGGAGACACACTAGATGTGACAATTTAAATGCGTGCCCTAGGGCTTACAGCAGCACAGTGCCAGAGCCTAGTGATACGCGCAATCACAGACAGGCTGACCTCAACTGCAAGGCTCAGAAAATAGGCTACATTTCCTAAATTCTGAGCTGGACAAGGCCTCTTTATAAAAGGTCCTGGGAAGAAGCGCATTTCTTTTTTTCAATTGCATCGACTGTCAGAAACTTCTCAACGGCTTGAAAAGCAAACAGAAAAATTTCTTGCCTAAATCAGTTGGTTTTCTTCTCATAAAAAGCTATCCTGTTTCACAATTTTTTAATTGTTTCTGTTTGAGCAAGGTATAATATGTGACAACGCACCCACGACACGCTCAGGTACCACGGAGCGGAGCAAGCACACAATGGGAACTCAACTGCTAACCACCACTCGGACTTCTCCAAGGGGCTCTGGGAAGGAGGATGGACAGAGATGTGTAGGTGAGGCCGTTGGAGCAATTCAGGGGTGGCCTTTACTGGTGTTAATGGCAAACTCCCTGTCATTTCAGCAGAAGCGGGGCTTGCAATCCCAGCATTGAAGTGCAGAGGGAGGGAGCCCCCTGAGCAGCAGCCCACCGCAGGGACTGGTGCTCACCACTGCTGCAGCGCAGACCCACAGTCATGCCAGGTGGTTGCTTGGTCTGTGGACGGCTTCTCAACCAATGTAGCTACTGCAGATAGGTATGCAATCTGGAGCAGCAGCGTAACATCTCCCAGCACAGAAACAGTGCTGTATTGGTAGAAAAATGGCCTTAAACCGTCATCACAGCTCATTCTCCTCACGTGAGCTCTTTTAGAGTGGGATCACCGTGCAGGCACACAGCGTTATCAAGGTGGTACGAGCCTTCCGGCACACTTACAGCAACGTAGTTACTGCAATATGCTCCAGCTATTCTCACTCAAGAACCAGGTGGTGTCTTTCCAAAGCAAAACCTTCCTAACTCAGCCAGCCATCCACGTCACACTGTCAGATGGCTGCGATCAAATACTGCTCATTTTGCTCTGCGTTTTGAATGGAGCTTGGATACATTCTTCCCTCTGTTTTCCTCGTGTCGGTACTTGCCTGGACCTTGAAGAAGGAAACGGTACCCACCCACGTTTTTTCTGTCAGAGGCGTCACATCACTTGCACGTGCCGGCGAATGTGCCGATATCTGAATCCCGTGGCCATTCCCACTGCGGGCTGTCGCCTTGCTGCCGTTTCATGAGCATTTGCGAGTGCTTGTGAAGGAATACGATCTGGCGCCAGCAGAAAAAAACATCTCATCATAAATCTGCTATTGTCAGCTCCTCGTCTATGAAATATGTGCAACAAAGGGAACCACACAGGAGAACAGCTCTTTGCCTTGAAAACAACTGCTCTCTTACACAAAATATAAACATGCAAAAGTCTGTGCACATGTTTCAACACAGAGATGAAATCCATTTAGAACTATTCTTCAACCAGGTACTAGAGAGATTTGGCTCCCTGGCTGCTTCCACAGACCTCCTGAGCCGTTCCTCATGCGCGTGCCCCGCTCTCCAGGCACTGCAGGGATTGGCACGTGATTCCATGTTCGGCAGGTTGCTCCCATGCAAATTTCTGCCACCGACCACCCGTGTCCTTGGCTGCACGGCTGTGTGAAATGCCTGCTACCGGGGACTGGGTCCTACACAGCGCAGCGATGCTATGAAGCCAAAGTGCTCAGCACCTTCCAGAGAGGGGCATTACTGTTCTGTTATTTTCAGACACTGTTGCCAACAGGCTTGGCCACTTCCACGGGCATGCGCGTCAGCTACTCCGAGACAAACGGGCTGCCTGCACAAAAAAAGACAGCCTCTGTCTATCATCTGTTTTCCATTGCATTGCTTTACCTCCCGTTCTTTAAAAGTATCTGTAGGGTTGAAAAGTATCCGCTGGCTCCCTGGTCTCTGCTGTTGGAAGCAGAGTCGGTTTTGTTACTTGTACCAGGGAGCAGGCCAGAAGGAGCCAGCCAGGGAGAGCGTCAAGCCAAGAGGTGGGGTTTTAAAGGGTTCATAGGTTGCTTTTTATCCGTCTCATAATTTCTGCCTCCTGCCTTGAGATTTTCCAAGCATGCCCAGAGCCACCGGGCCTGGCTGTGACACGCACTCGTGGTGAGGCCACAGTGCTCACGGTCACAGGCCGCTGCGAATCGCTGAGCTGGGAACGACTCCCTCCCCTCCCGCACTCACTGTTGCCCTGAATTCAGATAAGAAATTTAATTGATCTTAATTAAAATAATGCAAACTCCTGCATGACGCTCTCAATTTAGCCTAGGAATAGCTTAGTTAGATTTACTTTACCCTTCTGCCTAATTGATTAAACCAAAATAAGCCATCTTCACACTAGAATCAGGGCATAGGTTTAACTAACCCGCGGACAGTTTGTCCTTCTAAACGCGCGCAATAACAAAGAGCACACAACGGCGTGCAGCGAGCATTAGCTCGGACCGTGAAACACAACATTAATCTGTCACCCCCTGACCCTGCACTGTATTGCCAACACGTCAAACATCTTCACTCTGCCTAGCCCAGGCACATTCCGCGCGCCGTGCTATTTGTCAATAACCGTTCAAATATTTCTCCGCCAGTAAAAGTCACAACATTTTCCTGCCCCTCCAGCATCAGCAGAGTTTCTCAGCTCTTCATGAAAATTCAAATGGAAAATATCGACAAGTTTTCATTGCTTTTAAGCGCACGCAAAGAGCAACTCCATCTGCTTTTTCCCTTCTTTGCAAAGGGAATCCAATGCCTGTGGATTTTTAATTCCACCTTCATCTTCACGTCAGACTTGAAAAACTGAGAACCTGTTTTTATGTGGGCTTTAGGAGAACGATTTCAGAGCTTCTCAAGAACAGCTTAACAGAATTTCAGCAGTCCTACACGTGAACTGTTTTGCAAAGAGCTTTGGGATCCTTCAGCAGAGAAGAACCTCTGCAAATGGACAATGCCATTTGCATGATGCATATGCAAACACAAAACTGACAGAAAAGATGGCTTCTCTGTAAGCCGGGACACGACGCGCTTCCGAAGCACGGCTTGTCACAGCCACTCCTCAGCACGTCCTGCCTCCTCTTGACAGAGCACAAGAGCTAACCTGGGTGCAGGGGTGGTGTTAGCTTTCAGCAGCTTTTGGCTAGAAAGTACTTTAATGTTAGTGAAGAAGAGAGTTAATAGAGAAAGGAACCGGCATCGTTGGATACCTTTGGAGTGTGGGGGAACATGGCAGCGATGCCCTGGCAGGACCAAATCTGGATCCTGGCATACGAGATGCCTCAGCAAGCTATGGGTTGTGATGGCATGTACAGCTGGGCAGCTGAGTTACTACCTGGGAACATCAGACACTTTAAAAGGCAAATGATATTTTGATATTTTTGTTGTTTCAGGGAAAGGAGAGGGAACATGTCTGACCCTTCTTTGGAAGTGCAATGAAACTCCTCATTCTCCACAGCTTCTTACAAATGTAGTCCCACGTTATTTCTGGAACATTCTTCCAGAGGTATTTGGGTTTATTCCTGTTCTAGACCCAGTCACATGACAGATGTCAGCAAAGTCGTGCTGACTTTGGGGGTTGGGGGGGAGGGATAGGTGCTATTAGACTTTGCTCTAGGACAAAGACTGTAGTGAATTATTTGCTCTGCTGATACTACCTGTAATAATTTCTAAATCAGTCATGCAAGTCATCCTGTTCCACAAAGAATTTGCCATTGTAGAGACATTCATTTCCTTAGACCTTTAATACTCCCCTTCTAAAGGGACTGTTTCTTGAACTCTCTCAATACTTACTGCTCTCAGTCTTATAGTATGTTCATGAGATTACTAACTTCAAAGAGGAGGGAATAAAATAACGAGGGAAAAGCCACAAGTTATATTTCCCTGCACCCCTTCAGTTTTTATTTAAGCTTCCTTAACTCCAACCATCCTATTTCTCTCAGGAAGCTTCTTTTTTTCATCTTGCACTTTTTTCCCCAAAGAGAAAAGCTCTCGCAGCAGCTCAAGTGGCTCTGCCTTGCATGCTGCCCTGGAGTTTGCAGCCCTGGAATAACTTCTGACTAGCCATGATTTATCTGGCTGGTCAGAGGTTACTGTACACAGAAATGCAATTTCTCCCGCACACTCGCTCTATCCTTCTTTGGCAGATCCAGGTGTCATCAACAATCTGTTGCGTGCCATTTTATGGCCTTTCCTCCAGTACTTTATTCAACTAATGTGCCTTTTGCTGAGAAATGCTACCTAGAAAGGGCTAGAGCCCTTTCCCCTATATATATTTAATTAGTGCAGCTGCTGATCCACGTACTAAAGAGTTGAAAATTCATTTGCAACAGTCCTTGAAGTGCTGTCGCTGTGCTGCTTCAGCTTGACATTTGAAGAAAACGTCTTTTTATTCCTGACAGCATTCCGGTCTGAGATGACGTTCCTCTCTAGAAATTTGCGTTCAAAATTACCTGTTTTCTCCACAGTTTCCCAATTTCGAGTTACTTTAAATACCATTAAGGTTTTGCATTAAGCTTCCTGCGTTGCGTGCTTTGATGACCCGCTTGGAGCCTGGCAACTGGCAATCGCAGAGTCTCCTGAGTTCTGGCAACATAAATACATTTTCACATGCTCGCGATATTGTTTTAAACAGAAGGCAGGAAATCTGTACGAAATAAGCCTTGACTTTCTCTGCAAATCTGTCGCTATGCTGCTTCATCTCTTCTCCTGTTTTTTGATCAAGACCACACAATGATCTACAGCAAAGCACTCAGACCAGACCATTGCCTACCTCCGCCACTTGCTAGTTAAACCTGGCTGTGGGAAAGTCTGCAACGCAGCAAGTCCAGTCCAGAGTCACAGGAAGTACCTGTAATTTCCTTTCTTTTTAATTACTTTCTTAGAATATTGGCAGCGACAAGTACAAATTATCATCCTTTGCTTCATCTTATTAGGTAATGACAGTGCTACTCTTTCTGCTGTAAACTTTTGAAAATATTTCTATCAGCAGCCCATAGTTTTAAAGATTAACAGGAACAGAGAAAATGAAAAGGACATAAGAGACCAAGTAGCTTTCATTATTTAATTTTCATTAGGAAAGTCTTGAGGATTTGCAGATTATGTAGAAGAAAGTTGCACCCACAAACACTGCTACTCTACTAGCTACAGTCTAGACCTGTGCTCCTGGAGAGAATGGAGATTTTTAGTTATCTTCAAAGTGAGCACAATCATGCCCAATACAGCCAAGAATGCAGCACTGCTCTATGATCAAAAGGGCAGTTCACAGTAAGGAAAGGCATTTCTTCCAGAAGAAGATAAAGCTTCCATTTTTCTTATTAGGTGCTCTAACATACTCCAAAGGCTGATTTATGGCAAGGTCAAGATTCAGGGCATTCAAAAATCCTGTGTACCCAGGTACATTTTTTTTTTCTGAGTCCTTTTCCCCCCTATTTGTAATAAAACCAATGTTTGATTATCATCTGCAGCAAATCTACATGCCAGCATTCATCAAATTAGGCCACTGGGTATGCTGTTAGCACATCTTAAAAATGCTTCCAGCTTGGGCTGCCTAGTGCTTTCACCAAAGCAGATGCGCAATTACAGCTTTATAAGGCTAATTTTTAAGCACCAAGGAGTGAAAATATTGGCCTAACAAAAAGTCAAGAATAACATCCCCTGTCGGTTAGAGCTAGCTGAATAAGAACGAAGGTGGCACAAAGACGTCAGCCAGCCAGTGATGGCATTAAAGAACATGATCCTGTTGCAGGAGCACATGATGGCAGAAACAGAAACACACTCCGAGTGCTGCTAAACCACCAAAGAAACAACAACTCGAGCGCTGAATAGTAATTTTTAAGGCATTCAAATGCAAGCAATTACTTTGCTGTCTTGCTTTAATCTGACATGTAATTTACTAAATATCTTCCAAGAAGACACAGTTTTCTCTGAGTCTCCCTTGGGAAACAACAGGGATCAACCCGTGTGGTACTGGGCACAGTTTTGCAGTGGATCAAAAGATCAAGGAGAGTATGAACAAAGGAAATGTTATAAAACTGATTAACTTCCTGAGGCCCAACATTTACATTTACTGTTGTAACTAAACTAACATCAATAAATACATTCAGCAATACCTTCAACAACAAATCTACTCCAAAATGTGTCTTAACAGCTTTCTACATCAAGAAAACTCCAAGGATTGCAATTAATTGAGAGCCAGTGCTCCCATCGCACGGTCACGCTTCTCCTGTGGTTACTGTGGTGCCAAAGGGGATACAAGGTCTTCTAGTAGATTAGCTGCAGGCCCATACTACGCCGAGTAGTATCTTTACTACTAACTCCTAGAAACGCTTGTTTAGCGTTTGCCCCTCTTCTGTCCCTCTGCTGTTTTCGGTTGTTAGCTTGAAGACGGGCAGCTCAGGCTGCCCGAGGAACAGAGGGCAGATCCACACAACACACTACCCAAAGCTTTCGCTGTGCTCGGAGATAATGACTTCAGATTAACGTGAAGCACATGATACGTTGGCTCGCGTTACATTACTGCGACGGTAGCATGTCACGTTATGTCAGCCAAGGTCAACGTTCAGCGTGACATGATATGATCTAACACGATGCAGGGTTATTGCCTCCTGTGCTCGGAATCTCGGGCTAAGAAACAGAAATAGAACAAGCAGATGCACATAACAGATCACTTGATAATACTCCTGGGAAAAAGAATCATTATTAAATGCACTGGAAATTTTGCCTGTATCATCCTTACTGGATTCAGCTGGGCCTCCAAGCCACCACGACAAGTCTTTTTCTGATTTTTTTTCCTTTAAAGTAAGAGTCAAGGCTTGGTGACTCGGTCAGGTTTGTACTTGGACCGCACCACGGGAGGAATTGCAAATAATCCAGCGGATTTCTCAAGCTCTGATCACTCTGCTAATACTTTCTGCTCTCCCAGACATCAGTGACCTCCGTTTCATGAATAATGTGAGTGACAGCACTGGAAGTCCCCGAGGATCTTGGTTCCACTGAGCAATGTGGGGTTTTGGCCTGCAGAGTGACCTGCCATAGGAAGGAAACGTTTAGCTGCTGTACCGGGCTCAGAATGTGTCAGAGAAGGATAAAACTTTAAAAGAACCCAGAAGTCTTCTGGAATTTTAACTTGTTTTCACACACTGTGTAGCTTCCAAGTTACAAGCTCTGTTCCCTCCTCAGTTACACCCACAGAGCTGCATCTGTGCTTTGAGGACAGAGCGAGACCGAAGTCACACTCAGCCATATGAGCCAAAGGGGCTGGTTATAGTCACACAATCCTGTTGTATGGCTGTAACCTCCTGGATTTTATTCTTTGTACATATTACAAGCATGGCCAGTACGTGCAGAGTAAGGATGGTAGTATTCAGCTTTACACACACAAAAGCCAGCTGGGTTCCCGGAGAATAAAGACAGGAAATTCTCATATTGGGTTAAACCTTCGGTTTTAAATTAGAAGTAATAAACTCCCATAAACTACAATAGAGTTATCAGTGGCCACTGAGATCATTTAATATCTGGCAAAACAAAAAAGTAGGGCTTCGACAGCCCATCCTGTCGCTGATACAGCACAAGGATGTATCGTTTTTAGAACAAAGGCTAAGCTAATCGCAGCTGACTTCACATTTCTCTGTGTTCTGTTCGCCTTTGTAAACATGAAGGTAATGTTTTTCTTTTTAGTATTCTGTGACAACAGAAAACACAAGCATTATTTTATTAACCTTTAAATGCAATTTGGTTGTTCTCTTTCCATTTCAGCTCCGGAGCTTTGATGTCTGAGTGACATTGGATATACCTTAAGGGCTCAAAAAAAAAAAAAAAGTTCAATAGGCTTCATAGCCTCAGCATAAAATAGAGAATAGGCAGAGAAAATAAATAAATAAGTACATACACACATATTTCCCTCTTTTATGACTTTGAAAAGCTGCAGCTGTCATTTAGTTCCTTGCTTTTTCCTCAGGGTAAAGATCATCCGATGAGATAGGAATGAGCATAGTCCTTAGATTGGATGTAGAGAAGCTGATATTTTTACCTAGTCAGC